>NW_020272857.1:481356-541236 GCF_003268045.1 Sipha flava | reverse complement strand
CACACACACACACACACACACACACACACACACACACATTTATACATATATGTGACAAAAGAAAAAAGATTAATTCGAAATAATTTATTTTTAAATGTAAATTATTGGTGGCTTTCTTATAGATATATATATATATATATATATATATATATATATATATATAATATGCAATTAATATTCATTTATCCGGAATATTACAATTTATTCAAATTATAATTCATTAAAACTCAATAATAGTTGTTACTATATATTTGCCAATCATTTGAATATTTGAATACTTACATTTTTGGAATAATTACATAAATATAAAACAGTAATAAATATATTACACATATTATTTGTTAATTGTATACATTACTTCAATTGTTAGTTTGAAATAATCTTCGCTTGTGTTACTACTTAAGACTCCACCAATATGAAATTCATATGGATTATTATCAGTATTTTCTTTTTCAATATTTTCACTTTTACAATTTAATGAAAATATCAAACTGAACAAAAATATACTAAAAACTGTATATTTCATATTTCTAAATGTTACAGTGAATTTTGAAGACATTTTAATAATATCTATAAAATAAAAAATAAAAAACTGAATAATAGTTTAACTGGAAATAAAAATGTAAGGTTTATTTTAAAACTTCTAACGTTGTCTCATTTAGAAATTCATGATGGATTTTAAACTTAATAAAACTAGTGTGGTAAAATGTTTGTTAAAAATGTGATTATATTGTGTCTTAGCTTTCAAATACTTTAATATATTGTAACTATATAAAGAGTGAAATAAAAAAAGGTACAAGTCCATATAATGGACCACAGAGCATGCTTGAGAAATACCGTAACCATAGCGACAGCATACGTTCCCGTCAGGATATATATTGATCAGATTGTACGGTATGGCCATACCTACAAAACTTAATAACCAAAATTTGAAAATAAAATACAGTTAAAATGTTTATACAACAAAGACTATAAGGTGAATATTTTTTCATCGCTTATAATAAAATAGAAAATATACCTAATATATAATAACATTTTTTAAATGTTTTGTAACCTTTTAACATTAAAGTGATTAATTTTTATGTACCTATATTAAAAAGAAACATATTGCCAATATGATTATTACTGAAGGTTGAATATTTTATAGAGCACTTTTTTCAAATCAATATAGAAAAAATATCGTTGGAGAAATTCAGGATAAATTGTAGAGGGAAATACAGTTATTCTTATAATTTGACGAGTTTTTAAAATATTATAATATTATAATAAAACGTAGTGAAATTAATATATTTTATGTATTAGTGTAAAGCTTATTTTTTTACTAAACTCATATACTGATAGACTAAAAATAATATGCATAAATTCTATAATAATTTCGAAAACTTAAACAATTTCATAAGTACATCATCATTAAAAATATCAAATACTTTTTATTTTTTAAGATTTTTATAATTTAAAACTACCAAGTATTTCTATTAGGTTTTTTTTTTCTATAAGGTATTTCTATACGAATATTTTGAGGTATACAAGTCTGGTATTTTCCAATGTAAAATTGTCATATTTGCCTATATTTATAATTTGATATATATTTTATTATGACTCTTATACATATCTATATCGTATATATATATCTTTATAATTAATTATTATATTTATTTAAAATTCATTGTAAATAAATTTAGTTCTTAACTTACTAATTAACTACTACAACTAACTATTATCCAGAAACTATAAGTCACAAAATGTGAATTTACTCTATATTCAACTTCACTTGTGTTAGAGAAATATAAATAAAAATAAGGCCATATTTACAAATGTTGCGTCCTATGTCAACCTATGCCTTTTCCTCTAAAAAATTGATACATTTTTAAAAAAAATGTTTATAAATTCTTAATTATAATTCTTTATTATGCCTTCTTCTTCTATGAGTTCCTATCCGTTCCGGATGTTGGATATCATATTTGCAATGTCATTCCTGACGAGTGAAGCCCGAAATAACTCAATCGATGTTATACTCGTATTGTACCAGTATTAATCCTTAATAAAGAATTATAACTAAAAATTAACTTTAATAAATTATTTAATACATTTTATTAATACAATATTGCACTGGACTACAGTGGTGGCTGGTCGCCCTCTAAATGTAGCAAAATTTAGCCATCCAGGGAAAATTTCCCAATCACCCCTTAATTCAGCCCTAAATAAAAATATGGCATTTTATTATTGAGTAACAGCATTACATTTTGTATTTATTCATGTATACATATGGACATAAGGCTAAAGATTAGTCGTCATTTGATATATCGAACTTTTTAGTACCTGTTAATTCGAATTCTTACTATATTAATGAAATTTTGAAACAAATTCACGTATTACTAAATAGTCTCTTAATATCATGCATGTATACAATTATAATTGTTATATATAATAAAATAAACTCTTATAAAAAAACTAAATTATAAAATAAAATTATTCATTGATTAGAATCGTTTTTATTTTATTATTAGGGCCCGGAATTGGACGCATTTGCATATTTTTATATATTAAACTAAAAAGTAGCAAGGTAAGACAGGAATTTGAATCTTAATCTAATGTGTTGGTATGCAAAATTAAATTTGGCATATTTTTGCATACCTATTTGGAACATTTCAAATTATTATGCATATTTTAGCATTTTTCGAAATATAATACATATATTATATTCATTATGCTAAAATATTATTAGTAATATTTTTCGTAATATTATTTATTACTTAGCGAATGTTCATCGTAAATTCCGTGAATCGTACAGTTATATAATTTGATTTTTGTGTTATAATAAGACAAGATAAAGTTTGCTAAAAGTACCAATACGATAACTTTCCAGGTAACTTTAAAAATATTATAAAAGTCCGCTTGATTTGTTTAAATTTATTTTCGTTTATGACTTTTTGTTTAAATGAGTGAGTGTTCAAAATACAATTTAATTTCAATACAACATACAGTTCCATACAGTTCAATAAAATATATAAAATATAGTTGATATATTTTAAAGTATATTTTTTGTTGAATATTAACTATTTAATGAATTGTACCTACACATTTTAAAATTAAATACATTTAATAAAGAATAAAAATACATTTTTGTTTGCATATTTGAATAATAACCATCGCATAAATGCATGCATATTTCCTATGTTTTAAGTACATATAATTCCGGGCCCTATTTACTATCATACTTTCTTACAGATTTACAGATTATATTCATATGATCTGAGATTTTACTACTAAAACATAGCTTTTTATATTTATTAGTTCTTATGTTTTTCATATTTCTTTACTTACAACCCATATATAAGGGAATTTTTCATTCTAAAATTAATATTTTAAAATAAAATATCATGTTATAATAATAATTTAATTTGAATCAAACCATTCAATTTGGACATTGTATAACCCATTATAATTGTCATATGCGGGAAATGTCATGGATATTATTATCGCTGTGTACTAGTTGGACGAATATTGTTTTTCGTTTTCGAGTCGAGTTTAAAATTTGAGTACTCGAACAATTCCAAGTACCTTATTGAGAAAAAGTTGAGTACTCGTATTCACAAGTATGAATATTTTTTTATCAAGTTGAGTTCGAATACTCGACTCGAAATGTTTTACAAAGTTTGTCCAACTCTTACTGTATACTAACAAACCATGAAACAAAATGTTGGAACTAGGACAGATGACACCAAACTCAAATTCAGGATAATATGCTTGAGATTAATTTATAATAATTATTTATTTAAAACATGTTTTTGTAGTATTTTAAAGTAATTTTATAATAGGTAATTTAAAAAATATATTTTTATTCTACATTTTTAGGATATGTATAGTCAACATAACTATTTTTCTGGTTATTAAATTTGTATATCAATATTTAATATACTAAACCATAAACCTAGATTGCTATGTCTTCTCAGATTTTTAATATTTTATATATATATATATTGAAATACTAATAATAAACATTAAATAACAATTTTTCAATTAAGTTAGTAATTTTATAAAATATTATAATTTGAATCAATTTTTGTACCTTATGTAATTTAAAACAGGTTTCCATATGAAATACATTAAAAATTAGTGAACCAATAATTAATGTTTAATTAGAAATAAAAGAACTTTATAACTTATAAAAAAATAAAATGAAATTGAAATAACATAAGTTACAATAACTGGCAGAATTTGATTTTTAAATTGGTATCAAATTAATTACCTATTCTATTAATATCTTATATAAAAATAATGAATTAACAATAAATGACACATACTACAACCATTCAACTACTGATTTAAAGCTTTAATTTTGTTCACAACACTAAGAAATAAACAAATTATATGATTAACATATTTTATTAAAAAAAAAAAATTGTTTATGTTTAATATTTTAAAAAAATAATTATGTACAAACAATATAAAAAATATAATAATAAAAAGAAAGAATGAAAACTGCCATTAAAAAAAAGCTGACACAACATTGAAAATGTGTATAATAATTATTACACCTACTACATATGTATTCATAAATTTATCAAAATGATTATTGATATATATCTTCAGCTGTTTTAATACACCTATTTCCAGTGAAAAATTCATTTACTCTTTTGGCGACTATTTCTTCATCTAGAAAATTATAAGTGTATTTTAGTATACAAAAAAATTAATATATATAAAATAAGTTAAAGAAATATGAATATGAACCTATATTTCAAATGCAATATTGAATTTATTGAAGTATTAAGAACCACTGAATATCATAATAATAAGACATTTAGACATAGATTCAAAATTGTATAGTTAGTAAGTAAAAATTAACATAGTTCACATGATTGGTCAAGGTAGATTTTTTCTGACCAAATCCATTTTGGTCCAGCAAACAAACAAGAAAACTATACTAATGATAAAAATCAGTCAACGACTAGTTACAGAAGCTTTTCTACAGTTATTTTCAAAGTATTTATAACATAGTACTGTTTTTTTTTATCAATGAAATTTTGAATAAAGTATACTAGTCATTTAAATTATACAATCTGTTTCATGTTTTGTTTCTAGAATAAAAGTATAATAGAGAAACAGTTAAGTACACAAATCGTCAAATGTTAGAAATTGAAAATTAGAATAATCTATTATATTTAATTTATAAAAATAGTATAATTATAAAATACTTAAAAGCTATAATATTATTAGTTCTTGTTAGCTACGTATGTTAATATTAATGATATTTCTAAAAGAAAAAAATAAGATTTATTAATAGAATTGATATAAATTGTTTAATTTTATTTATTTTATTAAATTTATAAACAATTTTCCAATCAGATAAAAAAATATTAATTACCTGGATCATATGCTCGATCCATAAGATTTTTAGAGATCAATTTAGCAAGACTTTTAAACAAATGTCTATTGATACGGTGTGCTTTGTAATAAGGTGTCATAATTTCAACGACCATTTTTACAATCCTTTTATGAGCTATAATACGTTCTTCTTCTTCAGACAATGAATCCGATTCATAAGAATGGTTGTTTCCAAATAAATCACAAAATTTTTGGTTCAGTCTTATTTGTAATTCTTGGGGCATTTCATTCATACTCTTTCGTAATTCATAAGTCTTAGCAACTCGTTCACTTTTTAATTTGTCCTTAAGTATTTCATTAATTTTTTTTAGTCTTATTGTATTTGGGCTAATATAATTTGGTTTAGTTGATTCAGGAAATTGCTTTATGGATTTATGATTTTCTGTTGCTAATCCTAATGTAATTAAACGTCCCTCCAATTTTAAAGACTGTTGTTCATATTCTGGAGAATCTTGAAGATCTTTTAACAATGAGTTTATACTTAACATCTTATCTGTTTCACAATTCTGTGAATCTGTATTCTTATGTAAACTTGCAGATTCAGTAAAATCAAACTTGTAATTCACTTCCATAGATGCATTTGGAGAAGAATTTGAAGAACAAGATGATGATTTTAATAAAGAATTTAAATTATCAAAGATATTTGATTCAGAGATCTTAGGTTGCACATCATAGGAATTAGGAGATACATTTAGTATACATCCAGGATTTGTATTATTATTATTTATAACTAAATTATTGTCAGCATCAGTTATATATGCAGTCTGCACTGAAGCTACATTTTCTATCTTTGGTTCGGTATTTATTTGTTGCAAATCATAGGAACTAGAAAGTACTTTTAGTGAACCTACTGGATTTAAATTATTGTTATGTATAAAAAAATTATTGACAGCATCAGTAATCTTTTTAATCTGTACTGAAGCTAAATTTTTTTTCTTTTCTTCAGTAATACATATTGAATTTTTTGTTATATTTTCAGATCCAAAATATTTATCACATACTGATGATTGGTTGTTTGATTCAATAATATGCTTAAGCCAAACACATAACATAGAATTTTTTGTACAAGTCTTAACTTCATTTATCTATACATAAAAAATAAAAAAAACAATTTTAAATATTGTATACTACAAATACATATTTATTTGTTATTTACTAAATGATTAAAACATGAATAAATAATATTAAATTCCATACCATATTAGACATCCCTTCACGATATAATCTGGCAACCATACATTTTCTCAAAGCCTGTTTTTCCATTTCGGTCATACATATATCAACATACTGTTGTGCTTGGGTAAGATTACCTTTTTGATATCCTTCACTAACTTTTAAATTATCAAGCAGTGTTTGGCGAAGACGTTTCAAGTACTGATTCCTAACCAACTCACACAGTACATCTAAATCTTTAGAATCTTCAGTAAAATCCCATGGACTTTCAGGTAATTTCACATCCCAAAATGGGACTTTTGAAGATAGATTTTCAAACAAATTCATCATATTGGATTCAACATCAAGAGCCATTAAATCTAAAACAAAAATTTAATGTTAGTAATTCACTATATTTATATATGTAACCATACGCATTACATTGAATTTACCTAAAAAAAAGGAAAATAATAAAAAAAAAAATGTTATTTTTGTTTTAATCATAATTTTCTATTATCTATATCATAATTTTTCTCCTATAGCTAAATTATTTGTCTAATTTTAACAAACAAGGATATTGCCATTAATAACCAGCTCATTGATGTATATTATCAAAATAATACATTTTATAATTTATTTTATTCAGCATTTTTCATACTTATTAATCTAATCGAGTGATGTATTATCATGCTCATATTTTATAGAAGATAAATATAAATTCACCCTGTTGTCACATCCTAGTGTTTTTGGTTGTTTGTATTATGTGGCAAAACAATGAATAGCTTAAGTAAAATATTTCCTGGTGCAAAATATCATACCTTATATTCTACAATAAAAATGTTTACATTTTTGATAAATAGATACATCTATAAGTTCTGCGATTCTACCACGAGCAGCAAGATCTACGTTAGATCGTACATCGTACAATCAACCATGCTTCACACTGACAAATTCTTTTGTGATAAATAACTAAATAAGATAAAAAATTTATCATTTGACATTTGTTATCAAAAACTGGAATTCAACTGATTTTTTTTTAAAGCATACTCAGACAGTATCCACTAGATCGCATTAACAATTTCTTAAAGGCACTGTTGGGGCGTGTAGTAATATGTTGGATTAACATTTTTAGGACAACCGCACCCTTTCATATAAATAGTTATTCGCAGTGGTGCAACCAGTATTGGTTTTCGAGGAGAGGGGAGAGGGGGGTTGTGAATTTGGAAAAATCAAGCATTTTTTGCAGGTATTTGGCGGAGATAAGGAAGTAAGATAAAGTTAGGTTTATAAGTAAAATATTTAAATTATAAATTAAACAGTTATATAAACTTATAAAAATAAGTTATAATATTAACTTATAACTTATAAACTTATATTTCGTATTGTGATACCACAAAAAACTATTATACAACTGACTATCGAGAATTCGTAGTATTATGGTTATTGATGTCAGGGACTATTCAAAGGATTTTTATCAACTTCGCATTTTGTTTAAATAAGCCTATCAAAATAGAACTTTGATCTCAAAATATACTGTCAAATTATAGTTAAAAATGATAAAATGTGTAGCTTCTATGTGAAGTAATTTAAAATGTAATGTATTTAAAAGATATAAAACAATTTACATTCGTGTTCAAAGTATTTTTTTTAATATTTTTTAATAAATTTCTTTTTTACTTTGTTTATAAATTATAATGTAATATATAAAATAACACTAAACAACATTGAATTAAAAATCAATTACGTAAAAGTTTATTATCAAGTGCGCATCTACCTTTTCCAAATACGCAAAATAAGCCCAACTGCGCTTTAGAATAAGCACTGATTGATGTTTTAAAGTTGAACGGAACGTTACAAAACGTTCCATATCGTCATATTATTATTGTTATCAATTATAATACGTATAATATTCATATTTTATATCAATCAGCCGTTTCGCGTGTTCAAGATAAACAATTTTTTTTCCTATGTAAAATTTGTAAAAATCTCAGAAAAATTTCCGGTGGGGGGGAGGTAAAACCCCCCAACACCAACTCTAGTTGCTCCACTGGTTATTTATGTTCACGTTTCACATAGCTTCACATTTATTTACAAGATTTTAAAAAATTGACAAAGTTTTATTCGATCATAACAAAATCTGATGTATAACTTATTTGATTTATTAAGTCTATATCATATTGGGGCTTAAAGCAAATATAAAATCGAAGTCAATCAATAACCTATTTTCATGCTAAATATTTACAAAGAATTAAGTAACTAAATTCTCCAACTCATAACGCATTGTATGGAAGAAAAAAATTGAAAATATAAATGTTAAGTAGATTAGCTCTACTTTTACAAGCATTTTTCTAATTTGACCATAATCTGTTTTTTTATATGTGATATAATAATTACTCCCAATGTATTAAAAAAATAATAAGTTTTAATTATATCATTATGATATATATAAAAAATATATATATATAGGTAATAATTATTTTAAAAAGAAAAAAGAAAATTTAATGTTATAGCTTTTTAATAAAAAAAACACGTTAAGGATTTTTTAAAAAATCAACGATTTAAAATGTTTTTAAAATACATTTTAAAGTACTCTAGTCTTATCGAAAGAGATCAGCAGTTTTTTCATTATTACTTTGGAATTGCTATAAGTAGAGCCTGGATTTCAATGCAAAGTACATATTTTTTTGGTTGATCATACACAATGCTCTCTAAGAACATAATTTGTTTCATGTAACCAGGGTTTCAAAACTACAAATTTTACTTTGCATTTTTTGCATATTTTGATGTTTTTTCATTTTTAAAGCATTTTTAGTTTTGTTGTGTCATTTTGTTGGTTTTTAATGCATATTTGTTCGATATACTAAAGAAATTTAGACTATTCATAATAAAATCAAAAGACAAATTATTTTTTTGATATTTAAGTAGGTTTATCGGGGTTTTTTTATACACATTGTCAATCTTTATTTTTCAATTCAGTTTTTATCTTGTTTTAATTTATTATTGACTATGGAACGTCACCAGGGGCGGAGTGGCCGGTTTGGAATTGAAAAATTTCCAGTTGGCCTTGTTATTTTATATTAGATTTTATTTACAAAATTGGTAAATGCGTCAACAATATTTTTGTATTAAAACTTTGAAACTATGAACTATTGTACTTGGTAAATTATTAATACAATTGTGTTAAATAATTTTAATAGTCCCGTATGAATATGATAAAGTATAGGCCATCATATATAAAATTACAAAATATTACTTAAATATAGATATCAAATAATGTCTGGCGAGCCGAAGACACGCTAATTAAGAAAGTCACTGAAAGCAAAATAACGGAGAAAAGACCAAAAGGCAGACCCCGGCAGAGATGGTGTGATAGAATAGAAAAAGACCTAAAGAAGGTTAACCCATTGCTAGATATGGGAGCGTCATTGGATAGGGAGAGGTGGAAAGGAATTTTAGAAGCGGCGATGATCCTCAATAAGGCGCGGATCCAGGAATATTTTTTTGGACGGGCCCATAAACTTAACCACAAAAGAAAATACAGTAAAATTATGATTTTATTTAATAAAGAATAATTTTCATTTAGTTATAAATATTTCAATAAATAGTCTAGTACTAATAAAAGCTAAAAAAACAAAATATATCGAAATACAATTACATGGAAAAATTTAATCTCCTTAACTTATCAAGTACAAATTTATTTAAAATTTCGTCTGAATTTTGTATTAACTCTTCAATTTTTTCTCTTTCGATCGATAGCAGAGCTAGGTTGTGTAATCGTTTTCCGGTTATGGTTGATCTTTTGTACGTTTTAATCCTCCTCATTGTAGAAAAACTCCTTTCAGCTGTAGCGCTTGAAATCGAAATAACTAAAATTCGTCTGTATACTTCTTCTAGCTGTAAGAATGATGCTCCCATGCTTTTAATCGATAAATAGGTTTCTATAGAATTTGAATCTGTTGCAAACATTTTTTTTCCTAAATCACATTGTGCTCTCAACTTTTCAATAAATTGATTATCTGTAGAAATTCCTGGAAATTTTATAAGTTTATCAAAGTCTAAAAACATTTTGGAGCTTGGATTACAGGCTTCCACTGCTTCAATTAGTTCTGTTTGCTTAAATCTTCGGTTCATTTTCATGACGATATTGTCAATTATTTCAAAGTATTGACTTCTCATTTTTATTTCATGTTAGAAATGTTGTCAATTTGATTTTGTCCATAGAACTTGTCACAAAATAATCTGTAAGTTTTGATGATACGTTCTTTTTTTCTCTTTTCCGTAACTGGGATGATAATTTCACTACTGATATCTTCTACAGATTTAATTACTTTTTCATATAAATCATGAAATTTCTTTTCAGTTTTCATACTTTTTATTTGATCTTTTGTACATTTAATAAGTATTATGCACTTACTTAAATCTATAGATTTTATTTGTAAATAAACTGACAACGAGTTTATACGTAATAAAAGATCATCTAAACAAAAAATTGTCAATAAATTGTCAAAAGTTGCAAATTGGTTTAATAAACCTCTAGCTTCTGCAGCATCTCTTGATTTTTTACTCAAAGTGCACTCTTTTAAGGCTTTAATAACACTTTTTAAACGTATTTTAAAAAAATGTATCCCTTTGTACTTTGAAACCCATCTTGTTTCACAGTGCTGTGGTATTTTTAATGTTTTATTACTGCCTTTTTGTGATTCCATAAATAAGCTGTTCCTTAGTGAAGAACACGACTGAAATGAATAAATTGTTTCTAAAATACCAATTGTATTATGAATAGCTGAAACATTTTTTGATGCATCTACTAAGACAAGATTGAGCCTGTGTGCATAGCAATGTACATATGGGCATGGATTTTTAGTCATTTCTCGGATATATTGCTGAACACCATTGATATTCCCCGACATAACAGAAGCTCCGTCGTATGATTGGCCAATACAATTTTTTATATCCAAATTAATAGAACACAAAAAAATTTGAATACTATCGGCAAGTGCTTTTGCATTTAATTGTTTAAGCTCAAGAAATCAAAGAAATCTTTCGTTAATACGATTATCACTTATGTAGCGTACACAAATATTCATTTGTTCTATATTTGATTCATCTTTAACTTTTTCGACAATAATACTGTAAAAATTACTTCCATTTTGAATTTCTTTTACAATACTTTTTAAAATCACTTTACATGACACACTAAGAATTTCATTTTGAATTGTTTCTTAAGTGTATTTAGCATTTTTTAGTAATAAATTTAATTTTGTTTTAAAATCGTCATTTTCAAGTCCAAGCAATTTTACCAACTCAATAAAATTACCGTTATTTTGAAAGAGGTCAATATGAGTTTTTAAATTATCATCGTCATCATCAATACAATTATTAGTTTCTCTGTGACCACGTAAACCAATATCTTGTCTTCCGCAATATAATACGCATCTTATAATTTCCCGATTTTTAAAATTTCATCTTTTAGTTGAGTATTTAATTTTGTTGCTACAGAACCGGTTTTTTTAGCGGATATCCACGATTTATATTTTTCAAGTGACAGTTTATGAATGTTTGAAGAATTGAGTTTTTCTAACATGTTTCCAATATACTTTCAATCAGAATAACCATTAAAAATTAAAACTTCATCTCTGTATCCTGAATTATCACTTGTGAAATGACGACAGTAAAAACAAAATATCGAATCTCTCATTTTTGAATATTCTAGCCATTCGTATTTTGAATACCACGAAATATTAAATGATCTCTGTTTTCCGCCGATGTTTCGTCTTGGAAACGTAATATTGGGTTAATTTGGCCCTTTTTCAACGTTTTGACTAATATCAAAAAATATTGTTTTGAACATCGCGATCAATGACACCTATTAAAGTAGAAGATTCACGATTTTTTTTGGAAGTAACAGATTCAATAACAGATTGATCTGATTGTAAAAGGGGAACAAGAAAACGTTTCATGGCCTATAAAAAAAGTATTTATAAATAAAATAAAACAGGATTTTAGAATCTCAGATATAAAGAGTGGTAAATTGTTCTTAGATGTGAGTAACTATTTATTACAATAATATAACAAACTACGTATATATACTGTACATATATGTATTTGTTTTCGTTTAAGTATTCAATATTGAATAATTGCACAATATGTTACATATAAAATAAATAGGTATGCCTTAATAAATAGCTAAAAAAACAAAATAAAATTTACCTATTTGGTGTATGTGCTCAGCACGTCAGCAATTCGTGGATGGATTTCCAATAAATTTTAATACTTAAATTGTTTAGTTAAAATGTGGATTCAAATATTGCTTATTGGAAGTTGACAGCAGACAGAATAATATTACGAGTACACGTGTGTCAATTAACAATATTTGCTGGTCAGGTAAAGTCCAGTTTTACGTACACTTATTATATCTTATCGGAGTTCCATTGGCGTTCGAACGACGACAATCGATATTTAGATAAAATTACGTTAATCACACGGACAATTACATGTTATTAATAATAACTTATTATAAAAGGTAGATATAATGTTGTTTTGTTACTCACTATGCACGATTTTATATGATATATTTGATAAAATCAATTTTAATGCCAATATTCAAAATTAAAATTATTGTTTTTGAAAATTTTGGGTGGGCTTGGTCCTACCCGGGTATATGGTGGATTGGTGACGGGGATCACTAACAGTTTTCGTTGCGCGGTCCATAGAAATTAATAGTGTTATTTTCCAATGTCCACGGATTTCATAATATCTATAAATAACTATAATACGAACAAAACGTATAATCTGATAATATTTCATCGAATTATTCTGTTACTGTTATACCATTGATTATAAAATAAACAAATATAAAATAAGTATAATATAACAATAAATATTTATTCTATAATCAATGGTGATACCGAATAGTTATCGACTATCGTTTCACAAAGTCGTTGTTGTTTTATTCCGATTGTTCGGCTTAAAATGTCGTTTTATAAACACAAATCTGGATATCAGAAAAGAAAATTGAAACAAGAAAAATAAAAAAAAGCAGTTTCAAACATTCAGGTATTAAGTAAATTTTTTAAACCTAAAGAAGCTGAAAAACATACGCGCTCTATTGAAACTATACTAGTTGAAAATGAAGATATAGACATAGAATACTCTACCCTAACCTAACCTGTTAAGCAACCTATTTTGATTCAAAATATTTCCAAAGACATCTGTGATTCACAGATTGACTGTGAGCATGAAAATAATCTCCCTACAAACAAAACCGATATTTACGATTTATTCAAACCCGATTTATGGCCTGAACATATCAACGACGATATTCGTCAAAAAATTATTACAGCAAATCCTTCTAATTTCGATAAAATATTTAAAATGAGAAAAACTATATCTAAAGATTGTAATAGTAAATTGTTTTCTGAATTTTTGTTGTATGCTAAATCATCAAATAATAGAGAAAAATATCCCCGGGATTGGTTCATTTATAGTACTTCGAAAAAACATTACACTGTTTTCCTTGTTAGTTATTTAGTGAAAATCTTACAGAGTCAATAAAAAGTCGTAGTGTTCTAGCTAAGAGAAGTGGATTTTCGCCAGTAATAATACCATGGAAAAAGTTGTACAGTAGGCTTCCACTTCATGAAAATAGCGAAATTCATCGTACTTGTTATTGTAAGTGGAAAAATATACGACAGTCTTTGTTTGGTTTTGGAGAAAAAAGTAAATTACAAAAAAAAAATTCTTAGCGAAGTAGAAAAATGGAAGCCTATTCTAAAAAGACTCCTTGGTGTGACTTTGTTTCTCGCTTTTAGAAGATTGCCTTTTTAGGGTAGTAGCACTAAAATCAGTGAAGTAAATAATGGCAACTTTCTTGGAATTTTAGAACTTCTTGGTCGGTATGATGAAGTAACTAGAGACCATTTAGCAAATGTCGAAAAAAATCAGAGTAAAGGTGAATATGATAGAAAAGACCCATTATTTGTCTTGGATGAGTTAAAATGAATTTATTTCTCTTTGTGGTGAAAAAGTTTTAAATCATATTCCAAACGAACGAACTAAGTCAATATGTTATGGTGTTATTTTTGATGCTACTCCTGTCGTTTCTCACCAAGAAAAAAGGTTTTTAATTTTACGATATGTTTTACACATCAGTGAAAATAAAACATTTGAAATTCAAGAGAGGTTTACTGAATTTTTGAACGTTAATAAAAAAACAGGTGGAAGTATTGCTTCAGAATTACTAACAGCGTTAGAACGTCACAAAATTCCATTAGCAGATTGTAAAGCTCAAGCGTACGACAATGGGGCTAATATGAGTGGAAAAATTAATGGTGTACAAGCACTTATTTTGGAAAAAAATCACCTTACTCTTTATTCGCCATGCAGCGCTCATTCCCTTAATCTTGTTGGTGTAAATACAATAAAGATTAATTTTAGAGTGAAAACGTTTTTTGGATGTTGTAGTAAACTATCGGGTAGCAGACATCTGCTAACATTATATCATGTATTGATACTAATGTGGCAAAACCGAAACGGAAACCAATACCAATACTTGCTCGTATTGATTTGCAATTTCCACGGAAGAGAGTCTACTTTCAATATCATAGAAGCAAGTTTCATTGTTCACATTTGTCAGAATCCCTATCGACCTTACTCTTATCCTAAATGGCTGCCTATAAATACGGTATCCATTTACCCATGTATTCAGAATAGTAGAATGATTTAAACTAGTGTTAACTTATTTACTCCGCTTATTGCATCGACGCTCATCTGGTTGTGAAGCCCGCGCGCCTCACATCGCCGCCAGCTTTGAGAGTCAACCTTTATTATTCTCGGGCAGAGCTTATATTATATTATATTCCCGGTGTTGGGAAAGTGGCGTCCCCATTGCCAAATGCATCAATGATGCATTGCAATAGCTATCACTTCAACCAGAAATGGTTGTTGCGATCTGGCCCTCCAGGTTGGGGGTTAGGCGCAGATTTAACAACCATGCCTTGTAAAAAAACACTTGTTGTGAGACCATCACGGAATTAGTTTCGGACACCGATAAATGGAATAAAGAATGGACACGGAATTCGGTAAACTGAAATTAAGATCGCGACTTGGAACACACTAAGCCTTAATAGAACTGGAGCCTGCCAAAATCTTACTGATGTTTTAGAAGAGTATGGAATACAGATAATAGCCCTTCAAGAGATAAGATGGCCAGGAAAAGGTCAGCTAAAAGTAGGGAAGTACGTAGTGTATTTCTCTAGCATGGAAGAAGGACACGCCCTTGGATGTGGTTTCGCTGTGCATGAATCACTGGAACCACACATAAAAGAATTTAATCTTATATCAGAAAGGATAACCTTATTACGAGTAGATACGAAACCATTGAATATAATTTTAGTATGCGTACACGCACCGACAGAAACAGGGGAAGAGAACGCAAAGGATGTTTTCTATGAGGATTTGTCATAAATATATGATATACTGCCAGGAAATGTAATCAAACTTGTAATAGATGACCTAAACGCCAAGTGTGGGAGAGAAAAACAGTTTTTAATCTCAATTGATAGCATTTTAAAAGCTGATTGTAAGTTAAATGGATATTATATGATAATTGGTGACCTGAATATTAATATTTTAGGTAACATAATTAATAATGATTATCTCGATATTTTATCGGCACACGGCTTTAGTTCTTTTATCAATGTATATACCAGGACTCCTCTGGGATGTTCGCATTCATGTTTAGACCATATATTTATAAAATGTAATAATTATGTAGATAATAGAGTTGAGGCAGGTGTTATACAAACAAATATTTCTGATCATTATTCCACAGTAATTGCTTTAGAATTTAATAACATTTCATTATCACTTGGTAATAATGTATACAAAACAATTGATTATAATAAGTTAAATGAATTATTAAAATTAGAAAACTGGTCAGAGATAGCTAACACTAATGTTAATGATTGTTATAATATTTTTTTGGATAAGATTGTTCGTGCGATAAATTCGGTGACAACATTTAAAAAATCTAATGCGAAAAATAATCATATAAAGGAATGGATGACGCCTGGTCTGTTACGCTCTTTACGTAGAAAAAATGCATTATATTTAAAAGTAAAAAAACACCCGGACAATGATAATTTGTGATCATATTATATAAAATACAGAAATATTTTCACTAGAGTTTTAAGAACTTCCAAAAATAATTTTTATAAAAAAAAAATTTACTAATGTATCATATAGTCCAAAATTAACATGGAAATTAATAAAAGAGTTTACATTGTCTAAAATTAATAAAGGTGATGCAATTAAGCATTAAGTAGCGTTCATTTTTTGTAATTCAAATTGTATCATGAGTTTTATATAAAGCTGCATATGCTTGAATTTCTAATTGAGTATGTGCATCATATTCAACTGACTAAAATTTTAACATTTTTATCAAAACAGAATAAAATATATCTTCAATAGGTATTTATTATTTAGATAGATATAATATTAAAATTAAGACTAAGAAACATTAAGAAATATAATGGAGCAAATATAAAAATACACATGTATCCGGCAGGTATAAAATTTAAAATCTATACTATTTGATTAATAAATGATAGAAATGTGAAGATTCTAATATAATTAACTCAACCAAAATAATAATGATAACTGAAAAATATCTTAAAACTCAATAAATTTGACATTAATCATTCAATATCAATAATTTTCTTCAGTACAAATTCCATTGACTCACTATTGTTTTTAAAATCCAAAAATGTTAAAATCTGTTTTTTTTTTTTTTAATAAACATTCCTTTAGTACTCGTGTAGGAATATCAGAGATTAGATTAATACTATAAGACATTAGTAGAATCAAATATTTATATTTCAAATGTATGATAAATTATAGTACATAGTATAAATAAATTATGATATGAAATATTAAAGTATGATCAATGAATTAAATTTAAATAATAAACGATTAAAATCTAACTTCACTGATTAAAAACTAACTAAACAGGGTATTATTTTATAGAAGACAAAATTTCTCGATATACATTTTTCGAAAAATTACTATTGGTATGAAATCAATTATTTATTTATTCATTTATATGCTAAAAACGAAACGAGAATTGGGATTTTATTTACACTTTGAAGGTTGGCATAAGCTTTTTTTTTTGTTCTTATCATGTTCATTGTTATCAAAAATTGGGAGAACTGTATCCGTTCCCGTATATAATATTGCCTTCATTTAGTCCCTTTTTTGCAGCTATCAAAATATGATGACATTGATAAAACGATAACATCATTTTTATTATAATAGTCTTACATATTGCTAAATTTAAATTAAAATAGTTAAATACATTAATAGTTAAATAAATTTAATAATACACAATTCGAAAAAAAACACAATATCGTAATTTAAAAGTACACAATTCATTGCGAATACTTCAAGCGAAAATATAATATAAATGTTATAATTAGGTTTAATATTTTGTATTTTTATAATAAAAGCGTACCTAACTGTTTATAGTTTAAACCATGGGTCCCATCAACACAGATTTAATCATTTCTAAATACAATATTCATCTTCCTAAATTTGTGACAAAATCATCTTGCAAAGTATTAAAAATACAAAATTGAATTATTAATACATTTTACTAACTATTCGGCCCATAACACTCATACTATAAACATTTCAATGTTTTTCCTTCTACAGAATCTTGGACATAATTTAATACCCTTTGAATAGGAACTAGTATAGATGGTAGTATAGTAATATATAAAATAAAATAAGCTACCTGCCAATTCTGCTCTATCAGCTGTAGTAAACCTTAATTTACCAATTTCATTTGGGTATCATAATTGAGTATTGCTGTATCTTACAATTAATTCATTGTTCTCATTTAATAATGATTAAAAGATGGTACTTTGAACTTAGAGGTATGGAAAAATATGAGAGTAATAAAAATGTTATATTTTTATTACTTTTGAATTGTACCTTTTAAATGATGATCGTAAGTGAATATTGTTTTTTTTTTCGAATTTTGTATTATTAAATTTCTTTAATTAGTATTGTATTTAACTAATTAAATTTAAATTTAGCAATATATAAAATTATTATAATAAAAATGATGTTACCGTTCTATCAATGTTATCAGTTAACTTATCACATTTAGATAGCTGCAAAAACGGGGCTTAATGTAGGCAATATTAAATACGGACACAAAAAAATTTTTCCTGCGAAGATCCATTCGTTTTTTCTATGGGTTTAATCGACTGCGTATAGACAGACCCTGAATTCACAGAGCTGCGATTGGACGGTTCCATTGTGGTTAGGTTAGGGCACTATATTACAGTGCCTTAGTTAGGTTAGGTCTAGTGATACGAGTATTTTCATGAAATTTATATCATTATCATATTTGAGTAGAAGGTGCTTAAATTGTTATAACGAATAAATGGATATCGCGTTTCGAGTATACTTTGTGTAGTAATTATAGTATTTTAATTATCCGTACTTAATATTTCTTAAATATTTTTGAATTCCTATTGGCGTATTCAATTTCGTCTTGTTATGTAATATTTGTATTTTCTTAAAATGTTTTTTTTATATGCGATACAAATTAAACATTTAGAGTCTCCCGCCTTACCTTCATTGTCATGATGCACCGAGTGGAATTATAATGTTTCTCAAAATATGATGAATAATTGAAAATAAATATGATAATCATTTGATTTTTCTTATATAAATGAGTTGATTCGTTTCTCTTACGGTTTGATTTTTAGATAGTTTTGTTCACGGTAAGTTTTTATTGTTTATGTTTTATTTTAACGACATTACGATTTATTATCATGTGGCTAGTTTTTAAAATAATTTTTAAATTCTGAGATGAATTTTATTTGGTAAATTTTGTCCAAAAATATTTGAAATAATGTATTGACATATATTAATAATTTATATGTATATATATTTGTTTATATATTATTAAATTGTTTGTACATAGGTATATAACTGTTTATTTTTACCTACTGTAATTTTATTTACTCAATAATTATGTAGGATAAGTTACGTTTACATAAGTATAAGAAGTCATTACTTAATCAGTAACTAACAACATAATGGATATAGTTAATGATAATGCTTATTATTGATAGCATTTTTGGTTTAAATTCTTGTAATTTTCCTTTTCTCTTATTTATTTCATTTTAATGTTTTACCAATTTACTCTATAAACTCTTTAGCGTTCAACCCTATATTTAACAATTGTTGGGTAAAATATTTCAAGTTGTTATAATTTTACCACATTAATAAAAATGGTTTTAAAACCTTTGAATTAAGCTTTTATCCGCTCTTTATATGGTGCAGTGCTTGAAATGTGAGTTTATTGGTGTGTTAAGTACATGGACAAGGTTAATTTTAACTCACAAAGTTATAGATAAAATACTAACTATATATTTTTAAAATTTATAAGAAATAAGACATTTTTAAAGAATTTCAGAAAAAAAGTAAGCAGATGAATGTGAGTGTATAGTACTGATATTTACTTACGAGGATTGTGGTTGTTCTCTGAGTCCAAAATTGAAATAAACAGCTATATTTCAATTTTATAATAAATGAATAATAAAAACAAATCTAACTAAAAATTATAAATAAGTATTATCATAAAATATTGGATTGTATTTATAACGGTTAAAAAATTGTTTCATTATTTTTACAAGTGTTTGTTGATAGAATAATTTTAAACTAATTTTGGTTTTATGTCCTTATAGTAGTTTATTTTTTTGCAACTTGAACATTACTCAAATAATTTTCTTGATTTAAAACACATTTCAGATATGCCTCCCCAAACTTTAAAAAGGCAAGCTGAAGATGTTAGTTTTCGTAACGGTATGTACATTGTACATTTTTAAAATTTGAAAAGAGATTATTTAATTCCCCTGTAATAATTTAAATATCAAAGTTATATAGTATAACATAATATAATTTGTTTTGATTTAATATTATTATAGATGATTTAGTGGACGATGTATATAATAATGAGAAATGGGGTAGTAAAAAGTCAAGATTTCATTATACTAGTTCTTTACAATCTGAATCTAATTTATTTAAAAATATTAATGATTCAGATCAGGCTGAAAGTGGTCACAGCTTTCAATCAACAAGTAATGAATTTGATTTTTTAAATTTAATTTTAATTTTTTGATGTTTTAGGTATTTTCTTTATTCTTTACTTATCCTACTTAATTTTACATATAATATAAATTTAACTTAATTTTATCAATATATTTATTTTATACAATGTATATAGTTATTTATATTGATGCATGTTTTTAATAACCAAACAGTGTATTATAAAAGTTAGTTAAACATTTTCATTGTGTAGGAGCAGTGGTATATTTTTTTTGTGGGGATTCCCAGGTTTCGACCTTCTTAAGAGAAAAAAGGTTCAAAAGTCATAAATGACTTGATATGAAGTTATAGAGAATAAGATTTAATAATTTATATCATGTAGTTGTAATGTTTGTATTATAGTATAATCATACCTTATATGTTATTTTTATAATATTATAAAATACTGATTTTTTAGAAAAATGTTAACCCCCTCCCACAAAAAATTTAAAAATACACCACTGTGTAAGGATATATACTTTATCTATTTATATTTATGCAATTTCATTTGTAATTAATATATACATGTATATGTATGTCCTATACATTATTTATGAGGATATTTTTTTGGCAACACAGAGATTACAAATTATGACTTATTTTAAAAATAAAAAACATGAACATTTTTATTTTTAATTATTAATTTATTATTATTATTATTATTATTTTAAATAACATTATGGTTTTGTAATATAAATAATGATATATTACATGATTGAATTAACTTCACTTAATTTTACTGAAGTCGAAGGATTTTCTCTAATATTTTTTCAGCAATATTGATATTGTTAAAATAAATTATAAAAAAAGTAACAATTACATAATTTCTTACTTTTATATGTTATTTCATATTTCCATTAGGAAATCAAAAATATGTTACTTTATTTAAAATATACCCATAGTCCTAAAAAAGAATATTCACAATTATTATAGATCACTTCCATTTAATTTTAATAATATTGAAAACTATAATTATTTAAATTAAAATAATACTAATAATAATAATAAAATAATTCTTTATATTAATATATTGTTTTATAAATATCAAAGATATTATTCATATTTAATTTCAATAATCCTTTTTAATATTTATTAAAAATTTGGATATAATTCACTGGGCATCCAATCCACGTTTAACAATAATTGATATCTTCATCATAAGTATTGTAAACTAAAATATACAAAAACAGCACTTCAATCTCAATATTTAATTATATTCTAATATTTTCCTATATGTGTTCATTTAAACTAAGTCTTAATATTGTTTAGTTGAAGTAGTAGAAAAACTTGATTTTTCCTCTGATTCAAGCTGTGAAAATGATAGTAATACGGATTACAGCTGTCAAAGTTGTTCTAGTCACTCAGATATTACTGATTTTGAGGTAAGCAACTTTTTTTCTAATTCTGACTTCCAGTTTAGGAAAAAAATATGAATACCTATTAATAATTCACAAAACCAAATTTTAACATAAAAATATCCATTGGTAAAACTTATTATTATTATAATTTAGTTGAAATTACGTAATGTATTGTAATAATCAGTGGTGTATTCGTAATTTTTTTCTATGATGTACGCTCAGCATATAAGCGTTTGTTGGTGGAAAGGGGGGCTAAACCCCTTAAAAAAATGTTCTACCTACCTAAACTCAAAATTATATAACATGATGGGGACATGGGATATACCCCCACCAGACATTTTTTCCAGGAGGGGAGGTACAAAATGTCAACAAACATACGTTAGTATGTTTGTAAGTAAGTAAACATACTTAGTGACAAACTGACAATAATATAACAATTAATAATCACAATCTATCCTAAACATCGTAGGCAGATCGGTTAATATTGTGATAAATTGATAAACAGAACTTATTGACTGTTGATCTATTTTTAACAATTATAATAATACAATAATCGCACGTGTCCACCGGTATTTATTGTTTATATTCTGATGTACAGTATGTAGACACTCGGCAGTTTCCGACCGTCTTCGCAAATACCTGAAGTCGGAGAAAATTTAATCGAAGTTTATGTGGGCACGAGGCTATTTTTGAATTGTGGCTATAGTATATAATTATAATAAATACTATACTGTTGTATAGTAATGTAATGTATGCCTTAATTATGATTCACACTAGTCAGACACGCATCGTCAGATACCGTACCGTTCCGGAAAATATTTTAATATTTGTTTAAATACTGCAATTCACATTTAAAAGTTTCCGTTCCATTCATACATGTAGCCAGTGGCGTAACTGGGAAAAAATTTAGGGGGGGCAATATAATATATTTATTATTACCAAAACCCTGACACCCCTCCCCCTCACCAGTTAAAACATATTTTTATTGTATATATTTTATACAGTATATCTAATTGTTTGATTTTTTATAAGTTTTTTAACTCATTTTGTGGTTTAGATTAACATAAATTGTAGGTAGCAGGTACTAGGTACCAATATTGTTAAATAATATCCATAAGAGTTCATTAATAAAAGGTGCTATTTGTACTGTTGGATTATCTGGGGGGGGGGGGCAAAATTATACCTTTATCTCTCAAAAAATTGTCAGGGGGCACTTGTCCCCCTTGCCCCCTCACAATTATACCACTGCACGTAGCGAACCGACAGAGTTCGTCCGGCATTCTGCGCGAAAATATTTTGTCGGGCGGCACGTGTCTGATCCGATCTGAACAGGTCTGTATAATAAAAGTGAATGAACAACAGACATAATATTATAATATCCGCCTGTTGTCATCACTGGAAAATTATTCACAGTCACATACTTTTGAAGTTCGTACATATTATACAAACTTCTCATTTTTACCACTTTTTTATATTTTTCACACGTGATGAATTTAGAGTTATTAATTTAACTCGTTAGAGACCAAGAATGTCTTTATGCATTGTCACAAAAATTTTTAAACATATTTTAAACTTAAAATATAAAAAAAGTGGAAAGAGAAAAACTTGTGTAGTCACTTTACGATGTTGTAGCGAAAATGTAGGTATGGGAACAATAATAAGTATAGTATATTTGAATGGTACGGTACGGTGTCTGTCGGTACGTGTCTGACTAGTGTGAATCATACTTAATCTATGGTGATGAAAAATTAGAAGCTTGCGTATACCCACTATGTTCGAATGATTAATTAGCGTATACCTATGATAGACGAATTTTCTTAAAGGCATACGCATAAATCCTAAAATAGGGATCCAGGTATATGGCGTATACCCACGTATACCCTCCAATACACTGCTGGTAATAATTATAACTTAAAAATAATGTATTAATGGTTTGTTTTAATAGCAAAATTAATTTAATTTCTATTTGTGATTATTTATTTGATAATAAAATATATATTAAGTATATTTTTATATAATTATAAATAAATATATACAAATAATATTAATGTTGATTTAAATACATTTAAATATAACTTGATGTTCTATCATTAATGTTTAGGTTTCAAAAAATGTTGTATTGCTTTCTAATGATAATGGATACTTACCTGAGGATAGTATAGATATTAAATTATCTACTCCAGAAACAAAAGTGTTATATCCTTGCTTTAAAACCTGCTTGATGTGCAAAAAAAATAACACAAATCCATTTTTTCAATTCTGCAATAAATGTTTCAGAGTAAGTAAATATAGTGTTAATATCTTATGAAAAAATTTAAATCATAAAGTGGTGATATTTATGCTTTCATTGTTGTGACTAGCGGTCCTGCCATTGTGAAATATTGCGTCGTCTTTCTTTTTTATTTGTTTGGAAGATAGAGTTTTATTCTTCTCCTTTGTCTCCTGCATCGCATTTCTAACCAAGACCAGTACTGCCTCATCCAACACTATTCTGTAAGATTTTGTAATCCGCAATGTGATCATTCTCTGGGTGCTCTGCACTGTTCGTCAGTTCTTGACCGTTTTAAATTCCTCGTCGGAACAAATCGTGGTGGCATAAAATATCTTGTTGTTCATGGCGGAAGATAACCGGTGAAGTTTACTATAGCTAAGGCCGCCTAGATTTCGCAAGAGTTTTCTTATTGTCCTGACAGAGTTTGCCTCTACTTAGGCTACTTTACTGATATTGGGCCAAATACGTGAGCCTTTGGTTAGGTTAGTCTAAGGCAGCATATAGACTTTGATTTCTATCTGATGTCTGCCAATGGTCAGTGTAGGTATTCGGTAAGCA
The DNA here is from genome assembly GCF_003268045.1 of Sipha flava. Classification (NCBI taxonomy): domain Eukaryota; kingdom Metazoa; phylum Arthropoda; class Insecta; order Hemiptera; family Aphididae; genus Sipha; species Sipha flava. The sequence goes on along the minus strand of NW_020272857.1, from coordinate 516,348 downwards.
AATTTTCAGTTGAGTATCAATGCTTTAGTTTTCTGCTGTGTTATCTTAAGTCCATTGTCTGTCAACCAGTAGTGTACTCTTTCCAAAACCGGGTTAACTAGTTTTTACAGGAGTTTGTCGCTGTGAGTTATTGCCTCTTACGCATTGTCGTCCGCGACAATCACTAAATCATCATATACATTTTTCCATTACTGTGTTTATTATGTTTGGAAATTCGTATTTCATTAATATGAATTTTAGCACAATTTCCCTATATAAAAGTAATGGGCGTAAGATTTGTTTATATAACATTAGCGGACATTTCTAGCTTAGAGCTGTTTGCTGGTTAATCAATGGGTATAATAATTTATTCTAGTAGCCTTGTTGAATTTGGTAGTAATATGAAAATTCAATGTTAGTTTTATGAGTATATCTAATTAAATAGTTTAATAATTTAATCTAATTTAATAATTGAAATTATGCAAATGTTACAAATTTGTAATATTGATTATTACACAAAATGTATTATTTTATGTTATTTATTTAAACGTATTATCTAACAGTTAAAATCATAATATAACTATATGTTATATATATGTCATAATATATTTCCTGATTATTTTCTTTTGTTTAGTACCGTATGCAATTATTTGAGAGTTATCCAGATCCTCAACCAAAAAGCATTAAACGCTTAAATATTATGGTCAACCACGCAAAAGAAAGTAATGTACATAAAGCATCATCTACATCAAATTCTCAAGGATCAGGTTCATTTGGTATATCTGATTTATGTCTATCCCAAGAAACTGATAAGTCTGAAAATTTTGTGAATGTTTGTAATATTTGTTTCATTAGAACTAAAGACGGACTTTTCAACCACGGGAAAACTTCACATATGTACTCGTGTTATTCGTGTGCCAAATTAATATGGGGTAGAACTGGGAAATGTCCCATATGTAATGTTAAAATTAAGAGTGTTACCAAAATATTTAACGAAAGTTTTTAATTTAATAAACAATTTATTGTTATTACTATTGTTATTTTTTATGCAATTCACAAGTGTGAAACCAATATTTACATCCAGACAGAATACCACTGGTTAGTATGTTAATAAATGTTTATAAATATTATTTTATGAACAACAGTAAAGTCTCGCTGATCTGTACTAGATGGGACTGAACTTTATCCAGAGAAAACAGAATTACTTTTTTTTCAACTTACTTTATTAAATGGAAGATAAAATCTACTCGAATACACAATTACCACTAAACGAAATAAAAAAATAACTGATTAACTGAAACACGAAATGATAATTATATCACAATATGTAATTGAAACGATTAAACGAATAACTACATACATAGGTACTTCCCGAATAATTCTAATTTCGTAGAGGTACATATAATTATGCCATAAATAGATATGTACATAAAGTATTATATATGTACCATCCCTGGCGCACTTTGATATTTTTAACTTTAATTTTTTTTAAAACTATGATATTTTTCACTTTGTTTGGGCAATAGCTATAATGGGTTTCCAGATCTTTTTTTGCGTTTTAATTTTTTAAATTTGGATTTTCCAATGGTATTGGTTGAGTTGATTTTTTTATTTAAATTTTTAAAATTGTGTTTTTTTGTAATTTTTGGCAATAAATATAAATTCAATCTCCTCATAAATATACTTTTTATGTTTTACATCTAACTTTTTACTTTTAAGTAAGAAAAATATTAAAACCTGGGAACACGCCCTTTCTGCGTCGTATTATCACAAGCAACAGTCCCCTAATCCTAATCAGACCATTGTTTATAAAGATAATCTATGCTTGTGGCTTTCCGTAATTGCTTATTAAATTCTCAAACGCTTAAGAACTATTTGTATGCCTAAATTAAGGCCAGCACATTAATGTATTAAAATATTGCAAAAAATGTTTATTTTTCTGCGGTGCTATGTTTGTCATGGTTACATGTAATAATTTAACATGTATTGAATCTATTATTATCAAAGATTAAATAACACTATATAATCAATGATATATATTATAAAAAATGATAAAATTAAATAATTATTCATAATCACGGAAAACGTGAATTATTATCGCGCAACAGTCCTGCGATATAAGTATATAATTTTTGATTACAATATGAAATTGGACAATATTATATATATATATATATATATATATATATTTATATATCAGTTCAGGGGCGTAATTTCAATGAAAAAATTGGGGGTGCTAAATCTCTTCTATCTTTTTTATGTTCTTAATTGTTATAGACACCCGCAATCCGTACAATTCAACAGTTACTAAAATATATTGTAAATATTTGAATATTTTTCTTAATTTAAATTGTTCTGTGTGATTTTATATTTTTATTGCGCATATAACGAATTACTAGTTTGTAGGCATAAATGTTTTATCGCATGATCATTTTTAGATTGAGTGAAGCAAATGATATTATGGTTTTATAATGATGTTTGTATTTTATATTTTTAACACTTTCGGATAGAAATACTGGTCCAAAAGTTTTTTCTAGGAACTTTAGATACGTAATTTTTGTAGATCTGAATAGTTTTTCCAGGTGTCAGGAAAAAACTGTCCTGGAACGGTAAAAATACGCTGTAAATAAAACTAACTTTTCAGATTTTAGTTATTTAATCATAATTCCAAATGTAATATGGCTAGAAATTTGAAACTTTCACCCTATATCAAAGATATTTTTTTCGTATTTGATAAAATTTTAAAAAAGCGCTATTGGTTAATATATAAGACTAAAAATACCTAATTTTTTGAAAGTCTTTATGTAATAAAATTTTTATTTTTGGATACTTAGGGAAAATGTAATATCATCTTACGCATAAGGGTACTAATTTACAGATACTGACAGTGGCATAGCCAGGGGGGATTTTGGGTGTCTTAACCCCCCTATTAGTTTTTATTTAATATTTTTTTTACATTGTTCATAACCTGTATGCACGGCGTCATTGATAATTGACCGTGGAAGGCAACCAATGGTGATCAATTATAGAACAATAAATTACTCATTTTGTGGTGTTCTCCCGTGGCTGATAACGATGCATACACATATGGTCAGGGACGTATTTAGGGGGGGGGCGAGTGGGTACCATTGCCCCGGACGCCCCTTTTTTGAAATCAAAGGGTGGCAGAATTTTTTTGTAATCATCATCTATTTCATTTGTCAATCGAAAAATTTTAACCTGTTTTAAAATAGCTGTGGTAAACTCGAGTTTAGCTGAACCTCGGTTATCAACTAACTCCTAGGTTAACTTATTGCCAGTATTACAATCGTCATCATTATCATTATGGTTAATAGATAATTTATTGGTTATCATATTCGTATGAAGTTCACCTCTTGATGTACACAATTTTTTTTCACTTAATATTTTTTTTTCGTTACAATTTAGCTTCAATATAAAGGGAAAATTTAAAAAAAATTTTTAGTTTAAAAAATCATATGAAAATGAGAAATTTATCAAATGACGTCATATGTGCCACTATGCGTGTAAGGTTCATTTTGATACCAATGAAATAATATTCAATATCTGTACAATTTTTATTTATTTCTTATATTATTATCATTCAATAAATTGAAAACATTCTATCATTAGTTTATAATTAACAAGCAGTAATAATCAAATTATTTTTAAAACAACTTATTTACTAATTGTTTTTTATTTCATGAAATAACAAGTTTATACTTTTAGAGATCATAAGTTCATGTAACTGATCACTTTAAAATTATCACAATTGTTTGTTATACAAAATGTTTTCTAACTTACGATATAAATAACTTATAACTTTATTTTAATTAAAATATTTTATTTTTATATTACATTCCTTTGTAATAAAATATCAAAATAAAACTGTTAACAATATTATAAATACAACAAAAACTTAACTATATATTTATTACCCTTATTATATTTTTGAGAGTGGAAATGTTCCATGCATTCTGGGCATACAGGCTCGTCGCATTTTGAACATTTATAGCGAGTACGACTTCTACACATATTATCATGGCACCTTAGAGCGCTCTTCATCTCATATTTTTTCGGCCAATGATTTTTTCCATCATAACGAATTTCTGGAATACTTTTATTTTGTCCTTCTCTGGTTTTTTTTTTAGTATAACTGGAGAGGGCGAAGTACATGGTGAATTCGAAGGTCTTCCTCTTTTTTTAAGACGATCATATGTAGAATATAACTGTGTCAAACTAGTTGTTATTGAATATTTAAAACGTGACAGTGATAAATGGGGGTTTTAACTTTGGCTATATAAAATCCACGAGTTCACAATCGCAATATTCAAAAACGGAAAAAATATTCGAAGGTACCATTTTTTGTTTTTAAAGCCGTGAGAATAGTGAGATTTAAGACGATCCATGAATCCACACCTCCACAACATTTGTTGTATTCTTGAATACAAAACGGTCTAGTAATTGGTATCTTTGTTTTTTCTTTCTTGTCGTAACGTAATATTTCATCAAATGGTTCTGCGCCAGCATACGAAGAAATCATATGAACTTCTCTTTTATCTATCCAGCGCAGAACTGTTATGTTGTCTTTTGACGTAGCCATTGTACAAGAACCTCGTTGAAGCATTTTACTTGGTACTAGAGAAGTTTGTATTTGACCAATTCTATTCATTCTGACCATTCCTATAACCCATATACTCAAGGAACGTAATTGTCTTATAAATGGCAATGAAGTAAAAATATTGTCAATGAACAACTTATGATTTTTACCATGCAATGCATGACATAGTTCAGAACAAAATCACCTATTGGACCATATTTGCTTCGATCTTGAGTAGATGCTTGATATGGTTCGAAACAGTTGACGTATCCGTTGCTATTTGCTTGTATCCATATTTTAAATCCCCACTTTTTCGGTTTTGATTGAATGTATTGTTTTAAATTACTTTTACCTTTAAAAGGTTTCATTATCACATCAATAGAAATATTTTCAGTATGGGACGCACAATCATGAAAAGTTTTATGAAGTATTTCAAGAACCGGACGAATTTTCCAATAACGATCATTTCAATTTAGAGCACTTAAGTTATTTGTAAAATGTAAATAACATTTAATTTCACTAAATCGATTAACGCATATAACATTTGTAATTTGATCCATTCTTCGACCAGGCTCACTTGACCAATACATTCTAGTGTTTAGATACTTTATATAAGTCATAATAATATTAATACCAATAAAAGCTTTTATTTCATTTTTAGAAACATGATATGAAAAATTACCATTTTGGGCTGCATATTGACAACTTTCGTTAGGTTAACAAGTTCAAAAATAGAATCAGGAAAAAGTTGAATAAAATAGCCATACGGTGTAAATGCTTGAATTGAACTTAATTCACCTGTAAACTTAGGAATGTTTCCTACATAGTTATTTTCTTTACCGGGGTACCATTTCTTAGGTTATTTTTTGGTTTTTAATTTTTTACAAGAACATGATCGGTTTTTTTTATCGTAGCTACTTTATTTGTTTGCTGATGTTTTTTATTTATTTTATATCCATGTAATAATCCTTTATGATTTTTTTTTTACTATTTTATTGTTATGACTCGCTATTTCTGTACTAGCAGACGGTTCATCAATATTAGGGACATTTTGTTTATTTTCGACTATTCTAAAAGATTGTTCGAATACCTGATAATTTTGTGCATCTTTGTTATATTCATTCATTAACTACTCAAATTCTTCATGATTAAAACACAAATTATCAGACAAATAATCGTCATTTAACTTTTGATTATCAGTAAATACACAATTCAAATTCATTGCTAAATCATTAATTAGTAATTGGTCAAGATTTGAAATTAGTTTTACATCTCATTTATTGCTTGATATTTATTCAGCCACAACTCCGGTATCTATTTATCTACAAGCGAAAATTATTAATTATTTACAAGCCTTGAATATGATAGCTGCCTTAAAAAAAGAAATTGAGAAAAAAAGAAATTACGAGTATGTATCAAATTTATATAAAAAATGTCAACATTTTTGTAAAAAAATAAATAATCACTATATGAAGAAGATTTAATTAATATTGAAGATAAAACGTATTTCAAAAAAAAAAAACCTTTTTGGGGAAAAGTATTGTGATGAATCAAGAATTATATATTCATAAACTAGATTTAAATATGATGCTTTTTTAATTATAGACACATATAAAATGAAAATGTATTAAAAGACTTGAACTGGTTGGACCTCAGAAGTATTGCAATATTTAACAACATTGAAATAATTCCTGTATCAGCTTTGAGTACTTTATGTAAGAAGCTTGGATTGAACCATCAAGTAGTCTTAAAATTTGAAACAATATATACTATCGATTGTAATTCAGAAAAAAATTTATTTTTAAACAATGAAGATGTAAGTGGAAGTGATGAAGATAATGATAAAATATCAAAATCAATAAATTGCAATAAATGCAACAAATGTATTCACTGTGCATTTTTGGTAGTACGAAAATGATCATGCCAGTCAAATTTATTTTCAAATTTATTTATCATTTATAAGATTACTTTGTTATTGCCATTAACACAAACAATTTGTGAAAGAGTATTTTCAAAGCTTACATGTATTAAAAAAAACTTCCCTCAACATTACACCAAAATCATCTTACCCCATTAATGTTGATGGCTATAAAAAAAATATAGCTTTTGATACCAAACAACTGATTGAGGCCAAAGCTAATTCATCTAATGAATTAAAAAAATTACTTATATAAAAATTATGTTTTATTATTTAAAAAATTCTTACTATTTTAAAAATAATTAGTTGTAAAATTGCTTTTATATTTAATTTAATATTAATAAGTTAACTCATGAGTAAACCAAATTGTTTATTATGATCCATATGAGGGCGGATACAGTGGTACTAAACGGTGGGGGGGGGGGCAATTTGTTAGTTATCAATTAAAAAAGGTCATCTATTTAAAAAAAAAACTTTGTTGGAATATATGACACTTTTTTTATGAAACGGGGGGGGGCAATTGCCCCCATTGACCCCTTGTATCCGCCCTTGGATCTATATTGGTAAAAATGTAAAGTATATTTATAGAAGTATCTTAATATGTTATTTCAATAAAATGTCATGCACATTTTTTGGAGGCCCCTTGAAAAAACTGACCCATGGGCCTTTGGTGTGCCAGGCCGACACTGCTACCTACTATAGAATTTAAAATTTTTATTTAGTAATTAGTAAATAATTACTATCAACTAAATACTAACCGACAGATTTTTTTCGAGTGAATCTCGATTGTTAAATCTTCTCGATTACTAACCACCCAATTATTGAAATCACTCGATTGTCCCCATAACTAATTTGCCATACACTACTAAATAATCTACAATACATATAAATTACAATTGCAGATAAAATTTTATCGATATGACCGATATAACTAGATAAAGTTTGAGCGTCTCTATTGGAAAACCCTACATTTTATTTTTTTTTCATTAGGTACATCATTTTTAAAAACAATTTTGCTAAAATATTTCGCCGCCCCTAAGGCTTGACGACTCCGGGCATGTGCCTACCCGTGCCCCCCCCCCCCCTAAATACGGGCCTGATAATACTATAAAATTTTATTTTTTATTTTACTTAATATATATTTTACGCCAATAGGCAGTTAAAAAGGATACATATATGTATGCAAAATAATTTAGTAACAAAGCCATACAATAAAAATAAAAACGTACAGATAATATAAGTAGCTATAGTTAGCTACAGTAGCTAAAACAACTAGGGTACATATGGATTATTAACATGGAGCATTCTGTTTAGTCGATGATTGTAACCAACCATAGACAGTAGAGTAGTGAGGCACATAAAACTGGTCTAGATTTTGTGTTCCACAGTTAGGAACTTTGAATGGAATTTTAGCAAGTGAATTAGATGCATCTAAGGAACCATTTAGAAGGGATGTTAAAAAGTGTTCATTTACATCGACGCTGCGAGAACAGAGAATATATGGGATAATAAACATACTACGTAGTTGGACTTAGTCACGGGGAGACACAGTTTTTTTATTTCAGTTTTTGAGGAGGGGGGGGTAAAATTTTTAACTGGTCCATATTACAGGAGGAATATATGGAGTTTTACTCACACGTTATAACTTATACTTAACGCACATATTTTATATATTATATTATTATATTACTTAAAGTTTTGCAAAACATAATTTTGTATTTTATAAACATTACCTAAATAAAGTTAGTCTTAATCTAACTTAATCCTAAATTACTCTAAGCTATAAGCGGATATCTTAAGGCTAAATGACAACGACAGGCCTTTTGGGATGCTTTTTAATCAGACAAGGACAAATTGACTGACATTTTTTAAAATTTAAAACAAGTTCAAGACGATCTACCTAAGTAGAAAAAATATTAAACTCAAATTTAAGCTCATTAGTAAGGTTTCTGACTTATTGCTCATAAATTATAGGAAATATGTACGCACATATTCACTTAAAATAATCGAAATACGCGCAAAAATATGCTACTACATTTTTTTTATATTAACAATTAAATTTATTTTTTTTAATTTGACTTATTACATTTTAAATGTAGACAATTGTTTTTATTTAATTATTTTTTGACAACAATAAATATATAAGTCTAAAACTATAATATTACTCCGTATGATAGAATTAATTTTCTTCGTCTTCTACAATGAAAAAAATGTAAAAAAGAGATGTTAACCTTTAGAATAGATTTACTTCACATAAAACATAAAAATGAGTAAATATAATATTTAAATTGTAAATATCTAATATGCATTTTGCCCAGTGCTCGAATTGGGAAAAATTAAGTAGAGGGGCTCAGTCTAACGATTTGAAAACTGCGTTTCACGTGCACAATTATTTAACACAGACCTGTGAGGGGATTCGGCAATCACCCCCCCCCCCTCACACCAACCTTACATATATTTTGAATACCACTTTTCAGCTAAACAAATATTTAAATTTCAAATATAATATATTTTGATAGCAATACCAACATTCTACATCAGTGATGGGAATTATTCGAGTATTCGATGCTACAATACAATACGTAAAGAAAATTATTCGTTTAAGTTTTCGCGCAATACAAAACGTTTAATAATAATAGGTATTGTAGCACAGTGGCAGGTATAAGGGGGGGCCATGGGGGTATTAGCCCCCCCCCCCTTGGGACTAAGCTATCTATTTTTCTAAGACGAGTATTATGATGTATCGATAATTTTTATTAAATATCGTCATTGAAGAATATGGTTATTTAATATTTATGGACATTTGAATTTTGAATGCTCTGAATGGCTTGACACACAGAACTCGGTCTGACAACGTGATCTCCGTAAAAGAATACAAATTACAACTAGATCGCTGCCCGCCGCGAGCCGTGTATAAATTTAAAATACAGCTTGGTGAATCCTTGAACCTCAATAATTAAGGCTAAATATTTCGAGGGCTAATTATTAGCCCTCCCCCTCCTTGTTGAGTGATAAAACCCGCTCTTGTCGAAGCATCGAATACTGATATTCTAATGTTCGAGTATTCGAATATACATTACATTTCTATCCTACATGTTACAATAGAAAATAAAAATTAAATAATAATCAACATAATTGTAGGCGATTATGCATGAATCGAATGATATAATCATATATTTGGTTTTTGTTTTTAACTATTTTTACTCTTTAGTGCGGGCCACGGCCTTAAGCTACGGCCCATTGGGAGCGATTTACGTTTTTACGATAGCGTGTAGTGATTTTGCGTTTTAGCGATTTTAACAAAAGTATGTAACTCATATGCAGTGGTCCCGCTAAGCGCGTGCCGCGTATCGCGTATAGCTTTACACGCGCGGTAATCGCTGAAAGAACAAAATAGTTTGATATTCGGCGATTAATCGCTGTCAAAATTTCTACCACGTCGATTGTGTTCGAACAAATAGCTGCCGCTGTCTTCGTACAGGAAGCTATTTGGAATCCTAGATACCCGGACCACAGTAATAGGACTAAGTTTCAAAAATATTGGTCCAACATTAGAAAGGATCTTGACATGAATGGTAATTTAATTAATTAATATTATATATTTTGATATATTAGCTAATATAGTATATTATAGTATAATAGTATTTTTTAATTTACTAAAAAGCGTTTGAAATTCCCCTTCAGATAGCCTATGCTTATTTATTTCGTGAACCCATAAACGTTTCTTAACAAAATTTACTTTAATATCAATAAAAGCAGCACTTTCAACCAGTAACATTTTTCTGGACGTCATCTTTGTCGAGGATCGAATAAACAAATGAAATACACATGAACACCCACGACTAAAAATGCAGAAACGCATGTAAAATCGCTAAAATGTTCCTATCAAAATCGCTAAAGAACATCGCGCGTGTAAAATCGCAGAAATGCTCGAAACGCAGAAACGCAGAATCGCTCCCAGTGGGACCGCACCTTTAGATTAGTCTAAGGTCATGGTGCGGGCATTTATTTTTCCGAAATGACGATATCGTCGATCGCCAATATTAATAACAAACTGTACAATGTATAAAGTATAATACACCAAATTCATAGACATTGCTATTTATATTTTTCCAGAAATGACGACGTTGTCCCTTATCACAACCACCATATAATCTTTAATTATAAAAATAGTTTTGATATTATAAATCGTAAAATTCGATTTCGAATTGAAGTAAATTAAAATTCATTTAAAAATTATTTTGGGCATCTATTAGGATGAACGTGTCTCCCCGTTCCGGTGAAAAAATATAGTTAGGGTACGCGAAAAAAAAAAATAGTAAAGGAGCTCCGCCCCCTTGCATACCCCTCTCCTCAATTCGAGCACTGATTTTGCCTAAAAAACAGCAAAATATGCAAACATATATAGTTAAAAATATTGTATTACAGTCAATTATACTTGTATTTTAAAACACATGTATGTATATCTAACTCAGATTATCTATACTCATTGTAAAAAAATATGCAAATGCAACAAGTCCCAAACACTACTCATTATCTTAATAGCTAAATTCACCCATGATCTTTGTTTGTTCTCACATACTGAAAATTATTTCAAAACAATAACGCTATTAATTTATTATTAAAAATAAATTTTCGAGTTTTTTTACTTACCTTTTTTTTATGAGAAAATATAGAACATTTATAATACACATAATTAATACAGTGGCGTCCCTTAGATTCTTTCATAGGGGGGAGGGTGAACTTCATACATTATAAATTAGGTAGTTTGTTTGGTTTCACTCGAGGTGTATAATGTCATACATGGCAGAGATGGCCAACAGGTCGATCGCAATATGAGTTCCAATCAATCCTGACTCTTTTCAATATTTTTTTATTTTTTCAAAAAAAAATTAAAATTTTTTTTTTTGATGTACATTTTTATATTTTTGTACAATCCACGAATATTAAAATTAGATTAATAACAATTAAAGAAATATATAGTAATAAATAACTATGAAAAACGAAATCATACGCTAAGATTGAGTAGCTATGTAGGCATATGTACGTCGTAATCTAATGGATATTCCGTATTTTAATAACGGTATTTATCGCCTTATATACATGTTATGTAAAATTATGAAATTAAAGTTATTATTGTTAATTAATATTTGAAATAGAAGAAAAAAAGAAGTTTAACATGCAACATACATAATGAAAATACATAAAAAAATATATTTTTACTCAGTGTCAAACATTTTTTTATTTTTTTGGTTGATTAGAAGTCGATAACAATTCTTTAAAAGTTGGCTACCTTTGATATAGGACATCTGGCACAGGCACGGTTATAGATTTTACAGTGTACTATTATGTTATTTCCTTGTATGATACTAATAATAAATAAATGTTTAGACTGAAGTATTATTATATTTTTAAAGTACGACCGGTTTCAAATTAAAAATTCATCGTCAGGTATATAGAAAAATCAATAAAAACACAGTAGAACCCGTTCAAGACGCTCTCGTTTAAGACGATTTCCCGGCTAATAAGCTAATTTTTACGACTCCCTTGATTTTGAAAACATCATTTTGACGCTATTTTAAACTGGTCCTTTGGAGAGCGTCTTAAAGAGGTTCTACTATATTTATTTATTTCTATGTATACCAGTGCATTTTATAAGGAATTTTCACTGAGCGACAAAAATTTTTTTTCTCAAAATAGTCAATGTAATATCATAATACGATTATAGTATTACACGTTTGTTTCGCATTATTTTGCCCAATCTTTTAAAATATTGTCGATAGAGTATAATCACTGGGCGACATTTGTGTCGTCTAGTTAACTAGTTAAAAAATGCACTGATGTATTCTAAACTATTTATTTATTTATTAACTTATGAATATTAATCATTTGCTAATTTTATTTAATTTTTTATAATTTTATTAACAAAAATGTGAAAAAAAGAATGGAGAAGGATATGCCCCATTCGCGTTCCCTGAAGACACCCCTGTATTATTATATGTGTATATCTAAATATCCTGAACATTAAAGTGCTGCTCAATGCTTAATTTGAATTTAAAATGTTATGTTATCATTTTAGACTTATTATATCAAATATCAGGGCTTCGAGTTTTAATGTATTCACATATTTTTTTGTACATTCATAGAAGAATTCGAGTTTAGATAAAAGTTTTTTTTGTACTACACAATAACTACGCAAAATCACATTTAAGTTGTATATTTGAGGCTTGTCAACATATTTTTTTAAATATTCTTATATTCTTTGCATCGAAGTTTTTTGTAATTTTTTTTCTAATTTTGCAATTAATACTGGGTTCCAATCAATGAAAAAGAATTATAATGAATATTTAAAAAAAAATATATATATATATATTGAGGCGCATTGATAAGTAACAAAATGACGTAAAACCATATCAGATACTCACCAGCACACCGAATCTTTTCTCCAAATCCTAATCGATTTTAGCGTTCCATTGTGTAAAATTGGTGCGTAACGCCTGTGCCTTCTGTGTTGACGGGATAGTCGACAGTCAAGTTTGTGACGCTCTAGTGTATGGACGTGTTCACTTATTGTTTCAACCACTTGCTGTTTTAGACGTTTCAAATATCTTAATATTTTGCTTGATAACTATTTAGTGTGTTTATAAATGTGAAATCCTTTTGTGTTCATATATTTATATACTATCTAGTGTTCTTTAAATAAACGGCAATAATAATCGCTTCTATCAAGCAATAATATATTTATTTTAAGTCTTAAACAATTATTGAATTTTCGTGTGTAAAAATCGTAAATAGTTTTCAATATGTTCAACGGAATTACAAGCCAAATGAGTAGTTGGATTGGTAAAAAGCAAGAAGATGTAGAAGAAACAGTGCCATCACCAAAAACTGAACTTCCTGAAGAATACATTGAAAAAAAAGATGATTTAAGGTAATTTTATCGAAATAATAAGATGTATTTTAATTGTAATAATTATTATGTATTTTGTATTTTTTATTTTAGTCCTACAAAACCGTCTAGTAAACTAGAGTTGTTAGGAAATGTGAAAAATCAAATGTCTAGTTGGTTGGGAAGTGGTATATCCGGTTTGCGTAAAAGTGACAGTGAAGTTGTACCTGATCCCCCAGCAGAACTTTTACAAGAAACTACAAAAGAGAACTTTAAAGAAAAAGAAGATGATAATTCCAGGTGGATTATTAACTTAATTATTTTAAATATAAAAAAAAAATGTAATGTTAAAATTTTTTTTTAGCGCTACTGGAGATCCTGATACTCCTATTTCTGAGGGAGAAGATGATCTAGGAAATACTCAAGGAGGAAATGGTTAGCATCTTTTAATTCAGTAATTTTTAAAATGTTTTATGTATTTATTACTGAATAAATAACTAATTTATTTTATACAAAGTAAATTCTTATCATTTTAAAGATTTATGTTATAAGATGTTCATCATAAAATTAAAATGTGTACAGTACTTATGATGTCTTCGTTTTTTGTTTTATATAATTTTTATATTTGCAGTATCAACTAAAGCTCTTCAAGGGGCGAAGTCTATTGGAAGCTTTTTATACAGTGCTGTGAATAAAGCAGGAAAAACTGTCAGTGAAGCAGGAGCAAAGATAAAAAAAACTGTCGGAGAAAATGTAAGTATTGTGATATTTTCTCATATATTATGTAAATATAAAAATTGTTGAAACTGCTAACTACATTAATTATTAATAAAATAATAAAAAAAACATAAATATTAAAAATTATTAAATGGTTAATATTCGTATATTAACGTATAAATAAATAAATAAAAGCTTAGTCTGAAGTTTTATTATATTTATAAAGTACTACCGATTTCTAATTAAAAATTCATCATCAGGTATATATGAATTTATTACAATTACAACTGAATATAAAGAAAAAAAATGTATTTATTTTTTATACATATTATTTATTTATATATTAAGTAATAAGATTAATATAACATATTTTTATTGCTAAACAACTATTTAATTTAAATATGTGACCTTCAAATTTATCAAAAATTAATCTGATTAATTTAGTAAAAAATTTAATTTTTATTAATCGATTAAATTTAAAAAAAAAATGTATTCATAACATTTTTATTGCTATTTTGTTGAACTTTTAAAATTGTTTACATTTAGCTAAAATAGGAAAAAAAAGTATTGAAAATCATATAAAAATATATTATTTAGTCATTTTACTATTAACCCTTATTAAATCTTTTAATTATTTATTATACTGATTAATTATTTTGTCAAAAATGTATTCAATTAATTTTTAAACACAATTATTTTTGGTATACTTAAAGTTTATGTTAATGAATATTATTTCCTTTGGATTCATTAAAAAGGAGTTATAAAAATTATAGTTAGTAACTTAATGTATTAAACTCAAAATACTTAAGTTAGCTATAATTAAAGCATGGTATTTAAATTTATTATTTATTCATTTTTGCCACCCTCTTTTGGTATAGTATGGATATAACGGAAGTGTTCAAAGGGAAGGGATGCTGTTTAATAGCAGTAGCAGTTTATTGATCCATCCTATCCCCTTTCATTTCCTAACCCTACTTGTTATACGGCTTTAAGCGACTACTCCCAACCTTGACCTAATACCAACAAATAATACACTTTATATAGATAGTTATTATTTGAATAAAAAAAGCATTACATTTATTGATAATATATAAATAATATTAATCAGTATAGAAATAATTTTAATTAGTATTGATTATATTGTTTGAGATTTAATTATTATTTTTCTAAACGTTTATATGTATAATTATGTTAGGATTATATAATTTGTACTCATTTTAATGTTTTAGTAAAAATAAAAATAATTCACAGTTGTTTTTTTATGATTAATTGATATTTAAGTTGAAATATAGTATGAAAGTGTTATACTTATTTTATTAAATACTAAAACTTAAACAATGACAGATGTACATAAATAGTACATTTATAAAAAAAAGTACTTGTTTTATATTAGTTTATGTTAGGGTTTTTAAATGTTATTAAATCTCTTTATATTTGTATCTGTATTTTCTCTGTTTTAATCTTCTCTACTTATATATCCAAACATGGTGCATACAAAAGATTAACATCAAATAAAATGTTTTATAGTTGTATATTTTAGTATTTAATTGTAAAAATATTATATTGATATTAAAAGTTATTATTAAGCTTTGATTATATTTAAAATACTTATATAAAATGATTGTTAATTTTGTCTGTAAATTTTGTTGCACATATTGAATTGCCATCAGAAATTAGTTGTTTTTAAAATTTTCAATATTAAACATCTCTATGAGACTTAACATAAAACATTTTTCAAAAGAAAATGTTTTGCTTAATATACATACTGATATTGAATTGTGATGGCTTCTGAACATATTCAAAATTCCCAAAATGGTTCTTCAAAAATAATAATTCGTTCCCCTGCTATACATTTTATAATTTTCTAGAGTATACTTGGAGAGTTAAACAAAGAACAAGAATCATTTTTAAAGGATAAAAAAGACAATGAGGCTGCTGCTGTTCCACCTTGGATTGGTCATCCTAATGAAGAAGCTGTGAAAGCTGAATGTCTTGCTTTGTCAACTGTTAGTATAGATAATTAAATTTCAATCAACATTTTTATTTATAAATTTATAATTCAGAAGAGTTTGTTTAGTTATTATTATTATTATTTTTAGAATCATTGAATAATTTTATATTGTACCTCTCGAATTTTAAAATAAAATAGATTATTTTATTATTCAAATATATTACTGTATAACATCAATCATTGATGTCTTTAATTACATCAAATAATATATATTTTATATTTATAGGATAGGCGAAATTTTGTACGCAGTCCTCCTGTAGGTATAGATTTCAGTTTCAATTATGAAACATCTTATCCTGTTGCTATGGCTATTTTAGCCGAAGATCCAAATTTAGAAAAAATGCGATTTGATCTCGTTCCTAAAATGTAAGTAAATGTAATATTTGTATATGCTTATTTTAGTAGAAATGGTTTAAAAATATTAATTACTTTTATACTGCTTTACTGTTTAGAATAAACGAAGAAAATTTCTGGCAAAACTATTTCTACAGAGTCAATTTAATTTGCAATGCAAGTAATTTGGAATCTTTAGAGTCAACTGATTACAATACAGCCTCATCAAATGTCAATTCTGATTTGACAGGTAATTAAATTGTTTTATTTTACAGTAAATATTTGGGTTTCTTAATAACAATAATGACATGTTTAATGAGGTTCATTTACAAAAATAATAATAATAATAATTATCATTGATAATTTATTTTCATAAAACTATAATCAAAGTTGGTTGTTTATTTTGCATGAAATGGCTCATCAGTGTTATTTTTAGCTTTTACAGTATATTCATCATATTTACATTAAAATTATTTTAGTAAAATACTGCACTTTTTATTTTATTTAAGTGTAGTGCATATTATTTTGCTTTTTTAAAATTATTATTGTAATAATAGACACCACGAATACTGACACTTACAAGTATGTGAAAGAATCTGAATTTGTATCGGATACATTTGCAGAACATGATACAAATGAAATAGAAGAAATAAGGAAGAGCTTAAAAGAAAGTTTGGGTGTTGAGACTTCAGAAAATGGTAAGTAAAAGGAAGTCATTATCCAAAAATATGTATTAATTTTTATTGGACATATTTTAAATTTAAGCTTATATTAATTTAAATTAATTTGTTCTACATATTGTCACACATTGTACCAATAACAAAGGAATTATTATTTTTATTTAAATTTTATTACCTTTAAAAAAATTACTTTGAGAATAAAAAATATTGAAATTAAAATTATTATATTTTTTAAACATAGAATAATTTACAGTTTTTATACAACATTTAACACATATAAATAAAATATTGAAATTTTATTTATATAGTGAATACATCCATAACTATTGTGTAGATTAAGAAATATATAACAGTTATAGTTTTCCTATGTTATTAGATTTTTTTACACAAATATTCTTTAAATATTTTCGAAATTAAAATATTGCCCTCAATTTTAAATGCGTTTTTATATTATATTATTTAAAAAATAGGAAACTAAAAATTTTAATACTTTTAAATATTTTTCAATATCTTAAATAAATGTAGGTACAAAATACTAATACTCAGATTATTGGTAACAAAAAACATTAATCTAATTGCATAATTTTTTTAAATTAAATTTATTGTTGATAAATGTGTGTGTATTATTTGTTATTTATGTAATGTTTATTTGTTTAATTGCACTTGTACTATTTGTATCATTATCCTTTTATTTAATTAACCTTAATTAACCTTTTATTTAATCATTATAAAATGTTTGACATCTAATTTATTAAAAATTAGTTGAATTATTTTCTCTTAAGAAGCATGCATGATTGCTTAAAATTTCTATCCAATATTTAACTTTTTTTAATTATTTTTATCCAATTCCTATGAGTTTTCATTTTCTTAATCAATTCATGAAAAATTGGTAAGTAAAAAAGTAATTTTACAACTGAATGATTCATAATTAATATCGAATTTGAAGAATCTTTCTTTTTTTTAAATATTTAATATTTTGTGTATACTAATTTTCAAACATACATGAAATGTCATTCAAGTATGTATGTAGACTGACTGTATTTCTTAACAAATATGTGTGTGTGTGTATTGTGTTAACAGCTTGAAATGGTGTCAACAAATTGCAACCACAAGACGACTTTCTTTAAGCGCTTTGCTTCCATTCCCCACAAAAGCGTATTTTCTCTTCTATTCGCTTTTCCTATATCCTTAATGTGCAATAATAACTTATGCCTATAAAATCTATAAGTATTTTTCCTATCCTTGTGTGTTTATTAAAAATTTTCGGATCCGGTTTGTAGAAGAACATTGGGAAAATGAGCTGGAGGCTGAATTACAGGAATACGAGATTATCAAAAATAATGAGGATGGCCATACAGACAATACAAAAACTGGATTCAGTGAAAAATATGACCTCAAATAATTGTTCATTTTATTCATAGTAGATAGGTCTTAATTATATTGTTATATATTGATTTTTTAAGGCTGGTGTTCTGATGTAGAATCTAGACTATTATCTAAAGATTGACTGTTTTAAATTTTATTGTTAATAATATTTCTATTATATGATAATACTATATCTAACCAAAAATGTATTACCATTTATGATAAAATTAATACAATTATCTTCATGTTGTTAAATTAGTGATAATTTATTATTATTATTATTATTATTATATTACAATAAAATTAAACATAAATATTATAATACATCATAAAGCAATAATTTGTTTTTATTATTAATTTTCACAAAACCTTAGATAAACCATATACTTCAGATTTAAGACAAAAAACGTAAGTATACACTAAAATAATTAATAGACATGTACCATTCCATATAAAAAACTGTATACATTTAGTTAAGAATAATTTAATCTTAAAATATTGTGAAATAAAATTGTAAATTGTAATTCAATTTCTGTATCATTATTTATATACAATATACTTAAAATTAAAGCAGTCAGATAACATATTATTAGTTACATTTTTTAAATTACATTTTTTTTAAGTTCACTAAAGAAAGCAAGACTTAAGAAAAGTGTGAAGTAAAATGACTGAATACAAAATAGTAGTATCGGTTATACCCTTTGATATGTTTAAGGTCTATTCCTATTGATCCAGGTCAGTATCTGCCCAATTTTTAGAAAATATATAAATTTTTATATTTCACAATTCACACTTGAACAGGCCTGGCCCAGAGCAGGTGTTCATGCCAGATCCAGAACGAAAAAAAAAATAGTGAACAATTTTTTCTCCAGGTTCATTGACAGGTTTGTCAAATAATGATGGCCCAAATGAATTAGAAGTTGTAAATTAAACATTAAAAGTTATAAAACAGGGCCTAGATGTGAGTGAATATTTGATTCGGGTCAATCTGGACTGCTGTTTCGTGTTATTGATCTGTCCTGGATCAATGGGAATTAATTAATGATTAAGAACACTTAGTCTTATAAGAAGGTGAAATAAATAATCTAAATTAATAGGCATTCTTAGCAAAATTATCACACCATAAATAATTCGACTACATTTTTTATGAAAGAAAATACTTTTTAATTAATATTAAAATAAATGCTTACCCGGGAGTATTATACATTTTCACAATAGACTTTTTAATTTACTGTAAAAGTTTATAAACTTTTTTTTTTTAATTTTATTACTTGAATTTAATTTTGAGACTTAAATTCATTTTTTCCTTAAGACAAGATTTTTTTACTAATATTTTTATTTAAATATGTACATATAACTATTGACATATCTATTAATATTTTTTCTATTTGATTATAATGTCTATTATATGTTTATAATTACTACCTCATCATTTAATTATTATTAATTTTATTGTTATTATCTATAATAAACAAGACTAGTAATTGAAAAATAAAAAATTAATTAAAAACAACTTAGTTAGAAACCAATTAAAAAATAACTAAAAAACCCAGTTTTTATTTTTGTTGAACTTATTTATAGTACAAATAATATCAAGGAGAAATTAATAATTTTTAACAAAAGAGAAAACTCATTATTATTCGAAAATATTCATTAATTCTTAATGGAAAAAGTATAATATTAACTAGCAATTTTAATTTTTTGAAAATAGTGATATAAATTAATTTAATAAAATAAAATTCATAGATGTCAAATAAATAATAATTAAAATTACAATTTTTGTCATTTAGCATTGGGTTTACTTATATGCAATTCTAAAAAATACCTGACCTACCTATAAAATATTTGTAGATAAAGAACAAATGAGGGACTAATTTTACATTTATAGAAATTTATAATATTTATCATTAATACAATTTGTTTATGTATTTATTTTTATCTAAAACTAATTTTTTAAAAGGATACGTCCAAAATAATACATATGTCTGGAAATATTAATTTAAGGAATATATACAAATAAAATATTAATATACTGTTAAGTATTTTTAATATTTATAATTAATATATTCAGGTTTAAATAAATAATTTTGTTGGCCAAAAATAAATTCAAAATAAAATTACAAATTATGTAATCTGTTACAAGAGAGTAGAAATATTATAGTCCTTAAATTTTATATTAATTTCTTGTATTCTATTTAAACAGGATTTTTACCATGAATACATTTTAATTATAAATATTTGAAATTTGATTATAAAATTAAATTATACAGCATAATATATTTATACAAAGGATACAAAAAGTCCACTAAAGAAACCTCCAGTCAATAGGCTATGCCTGTTTAGGAAATATTTTTGCCAGAAGTTTCCTGCTTTAAACAATAATAAACCCTGAAATTAAAAATAAAATGTTATTATTATTTGTATCAATGCTTGAGATTATAAATATTTATCTACCAAGTGTATATACAAAATTTCATTAAAATCGGTTAAGCTGTTTTGAAGGAGAGCATCCGTATAGCAGGTGACCTACCGTATTATACAAGGTGTAGTTGGTGATCTACAATTACTATTACCTATTATTATATTATACTATTAATATACGCACATTATCGTACCCTATCTACTCGGTTGGCGGTTTATACATGCCGAGTAGTTTTTATACTATTAAAACGTAAATCACTCGTTCTGAATTCGTATATCACCAATTACACGAATGCCTGAAGGAGTATGTTAACAAACACTGTGACACGAGATTTATATATATAGATGTATACGCATATTACACTACAAAATGTGAAAAAAAATATCAAGAATATGGTGAGTTGTTAATAGGAGCCAATAGATAGAATATATCTGCCCAAATTATGAGAAAGGTAAATAAGCACCATTTAGATACTACAAAATAAGATTAGAGAACTATCACTGGATTTGACTGATGGATCTTGATTAATAACATATCAAATATACATAAGTAAAAAAATGTTTGATAACATTTTATATGTTTAATAATAATTCATAAATTACCCATAGAGCTAAGACTGAAAATATATAAAATATAAATCCAGATAGCCCTGTTAATCCAAGAATTCCAGCGGTACATCCAGATAATGCAGACATAGAAGTGCGGCAGTATTCTACAACCGAAGAATTATTACGAAGAGCCGGTTCACTGTAGGACACTAGTTCTAAAATTTTTTTGTGATAGGTTAGTTAAATATTTATTTAAAAACAAAATTTATAGTATGTAATGTAATATAATGTAAAAAATATACAATATTTATGATGGTATAGTATTATTCAATTTTTGAATTACCTTTGAATTTTGTTTCTTTGGATTCTTTATTTTCTGCCATTTTAAAAAAAAAATAGTTAATAAGGGAAAATATAAATAATTTATTGATAATAAATAGTGACTAGAAATGGAAAAATTTGTTCTTCACTATTATTGAATTTTATAAGTATAAAAACATTTTATAGATTATAAACACCAAAGTGTGTGATAATAACCACGAATTACAAAACAATTT
Organism: Sipha flava; assembly: GCF_003268045.1. NCBI lineage: Eukaryota > Metazoa > Arthropoda > Insecta > Hemiptera > Aphididae > Sipha > Sipha flava. The sequence goes on along the minus strand of NW_020272857.1, from coordinate 494,332 downwards.
TATTCTGTGACAATACAATTCGCGATGATAACTAAAACTATGAACACTAGATAGTGTTCATAACTAAAACAAATTCAATCATAACACAGAACAATTTAAATTTTCTTCTCTTATCACAATCATCTTATCATTAAATAAGAAAACAATACCACAACTATTTAGCAATCATTAGCACGTTGTTCCTTAGTGGAAATTAACCAGCGAGATGAGCACTGTTGAAGAATCAGAGATAGGGGCCGACGTAGAAGTAGCCATCACGTTTAAGGATTTAGTAAGTAATTTATGAAAACTACCAAACATATTTGGAATAAATGTCTTTTCAACAATTTTCACGATCAATTATTGAATTACAGGGTGTAACAGATGTGTTATGTGAAACTTGTGAATCATTAAAATGGAAAAATCCTACTAAAATACAGAAAGAGGCTATTCCAGTTGCATTGCAAGGCAAAGACATAATTGGCTTAGCTGAGACTGGATCTGGAAAAACAGGCGCTTTTGCTATTCCTATTTTACAAGCATTACTAGAAAATCCTCAGCGATATTTTGCTCTTATTTTAACACCCACAAGAGAACTTGCTTTCCAAATATCTGAGCAAATAGAAGCATTAGGTAAATACTAATTAAAATATTAATTAATTTTTAAGTAAGCATTTTATGCTTTATTCTATTATTAGGATCAAATATTGGTGTAAAATGCGCCGTTATTGTTGGTGGTATGGATATGATGGCTCAATCATTGATGTTGGCTAAGAAACCTCATATTATCATTGCGACTCCAGGTCGTCTTGTTGATCATCTTGAAAATACTAAAGGATTTAGTTTACGAAATTTAAAAGTACTTGTAAGTAAATATATATATTTATTTATACTTTATGCCTTTTAAACATTTTTTATAATATTTTTGAATCTTAAAATGTATAGGTAATGGATGAAGCTGATAGAATTTTGAATATGGATTTTGAAGAGGAAGTTGATAAAATATTAAAAGTCATACCTCGTGAGAGACGAACATTTTTATTTTCTGCCACAATGACAAAAAAAGTACAAAAACTTCACCGTGCATCTTTGGTTGATCCTGTTAGAGTAGAAGTATCTACTAAATTCCAAACAGTTGAACAACTGCATCAATATTATATTTTTATTCCGGTTAAATATAAAGTATGCATTATAAAATATTGAAAGTAAATTTTAACTTCCGATTTTATTTATATATTATAAAATAAAAAATTGTAGGATGTATATTTAGTACACATATTAAATGAAATGGCTGGTAATTCATTTATGGTATTTATGGCTACTTGCAATAGTACTATACGTGTAGCTTTGCTATTAAGAAATTTAGGATTAGATGCTATACCATTACATGGACAAATGACTCAAAATAAGCGATTGGCTGCACTTAATAAATTTAAATCAAAATCTAGATCAATACTTATATCAACTGATGTTTCTAGTAGGTTAGTATATTTATTTAAATAAGATAATAAAATAATAAATTGTTTTTTATGATTATAACATAATATTATTAATTTTTTATTATAATTCAGAGGTTTAGATATTCCACATGTTGATGTAGTAATTAATTTTGATATGCCAACACATAGTAAAGATTATATTCATCGTGTAGGGCGAACAGCTAGAGCAGGGAGATCAGGAAAAGCTATTACTTTTGTAACCCAAGTATGACATTTGAATTATTTAATTACTAAATATTAAGTAATTATAATTTATTTATAATTTTAAAATCTAATACTTATTTTTAGTATGATATTGAGTTGTATCAAAGAATAGAACAACTTATTAGTAAAAAATTGCCACTATATCATGTTGAAGATGATGAAGTGATGTGTCTACAAGAACGTGTGTCTGAAGCACAAAGACTTGCTAAGATGGTGGGTAATAATAGATTTTTAAATTTTTTATTTGTATTTTAACTTTGCATTTTTGGTAAAATAACAGAATATGAAAGATTTGGGTGACAAAAAAGGAAAGAGAACACTTGACGATGATGAAGAAGGTGCAATGGGTGTTAGAAGAAAAAATATTAGTAAACACAAAGGAAATAAATCCAAAAAATTTAAAAAGAAATAAAAAATGTTTGTACTTTTTTTATAAAACTGATTTTGCAATAAATAAAAGTTTTTTCATTATTGATAGTTTTTATTTTAAAAACTAGGTAAAATAATAAAAAAAGTCTTAATAAAAATGTATGTTAAACTAGATTTTTCTAATATTCAATTTACATTCAAATTAAATTATGAAAATCCTAGTAGTTTTTTTTTGATTTACCTAAAAAACTTTTTACTTATCTTTAATTATGTCACTGCTGTAAAAAATTTTTTGTCTTCTATTTGATATTTTATTAATTTGTTCTTGTTACCAGTGAGATTTTTTTTTTTTAATGAAATACATGACCTTAGAAATTTAATATTTTACTATTCAACAAGTAACAACTATTGTTTAAAGTACAAAGTACTAGTTGTAAAATAATTCTAAGTCCAAACATTTAATTTATTTAGTTATCTGGCATGAAAGTACTTGCTACAATTGGACTAGAAACATATGAATATTGGTCTAATAGGATCCCCCTTAATACCTCGTTCTTGTATTAAACTGTGATCTTCTCGAAAAGAGAACACGATTGACCTGGATACAGTTTAATATTTGTTCCAATTAGTATTTTATAATTGTCTTATACATGTTGCGTTAAATTCCCTCTGTCTGCTAAAATATGTTTTATTTTAAGTGTCTAATATATTTGATAATTTGTATGCTTGAGTGATTGGCCTCGAGACTTCTGCAAATGACATAACTAACCCTTTATATGTTATTTTAATATTAGTTATGTGGTCATTCTATATAATAATAACAGTAAGGGCTAAGATTTTGTTTGTCCATAACAGCTATTATTGTTATAATTCATTTATTTTGTATCCCTAGTAATTAAATACCAGATACCTAATTTTAATAATATTCTAACAAAAATGCTATTAATTATTTTGCTAAGTATTAATTTTCTTTTTTAAATTGTAGTGGGTGTTTAAAATTTGTAAGTTGATACTAAAATTATAGAACGATTTAAATTTTTTTTATATTTAGTTTATATATGAAAATATTTAATTGTTGACTACAAGAATAATGGTTAAGACTATGATATTGTGGCATCACTGTCGCCTTCATTATAATTGTGCATAACGATGACCAAGACCTTCAACCAGCATCAATGCTTGCTCCACAGATTAGATTAAATATAAATTTAGTCTAATTTATGCTAGCATCTTACCCGAATATCGATCGTTTTTGTTTTCATTCTCAACAAGAAAACATGATCATCCGATTAATTTCTTTGTGCGTGAATCCATAGTATTTATTACTTATATTGAATTCTTTATAAAATTAATAATATTCTTTTAATCGATATTTTAAAAATCGATGTATCTATAGGAGGCTCTACGGCGTGTGCTTTGGCACACCCTAATGTGAATAAAAAAATTGAATAATTACAATTATAAATATATGTGCATACACATTAATTAAATTTTAGTTTTTTGTAAGTAATACTGCAAGTGTTCAAAATAAGTCTGAAATAATAATTACGTGTATTTTTTACCAATCGTTATTTTACATCATAAACAAAGCCTTTATTTTTAGAATTCAAATCATAACACGGTCTACACGTACGTGTTTATAGCCTCCTCTTTTTATTTTGAAAAATAACCAAAAAATGACAGGGCAAACTCAAATGTATAACTCTGGGTCCGCCTATGGATGTATCGATACAACGAATGTCGATGTTTAAACAATTTTATAGATATATATTTATATATGTTTATCTGTGGCTTCAAACACAGTCTAAGAAGACTCCTTCCGACCTTATCATTTCTTAGGTCTTTATCATTTTTCGGACACAAGTGCCAATCACTCATTCCTTCTAAAACCGTGGTTCTTAATGTGTTTTTAACCGTGATCCAGTAATCAAATTTTAAAGAACTTGTTATGATATTCAAAAAAGTGTATTATCTTTGGAACTCGGTTTTTAAATCATTGAGGTTACCGATGTCAACGTGTTTTTTTTTTTTTTTTTTAAAAGAAAACATTTAGGAATTAGAAAAATTAAATAATATCGTGTCAATACGACACTACGATCAGGGATTTATCTAAGATTTGGCGAACGGTTTCTGGTTGTGTTTAAACTTTATATAAATTTACTGTGTTTATAATTTAACTGTTAAATATTTTTGTAATCACCTTATTGTTGATGATTAAAGAAAGTATAATTTTTTAGTGAAAATTAATATGTACGTATTTCTTCAACTATATTATGAAAGTTCATGATTATTGAATATTGAAATATCGAAAAAAATTTCTGATCATAGTTAAAAGTTATTTTTTTTTTTTTATAGTTCTTACAATTTTTTTGGAATGCCGCGTAATAAAGCAGTTGAAGAAACGGATAAACAAATCCGAATCGCTATTGTGAACAACGATAAGTGTAAACCTAAAAGATGTCGTCAAGAATGCAAAAAATCTTGTCCAGTTGTCAGAATGGGAAAGCTGTGTATAGAAGTAACACCCAATGATAAAATAGCTTCAATATCAGAAGAATTATGTATTGGTTGTGGTATTTGTGTCAAAAAATGCCCGTTTGAAGCTATAACTATCATTAATTTACCTAGCAATTTGGAAAAGGATACAACCCATAGGTATTCTAAAAATTCTTTTAAATTGCATAGATTACCTACACCAAGGCAGGGTGAAGTGTTAGGTTTGGTTGGGACTAATGGTATTGGAAAATCTACAGCACTAAAAATACTTGCAGGCAAACAAAAGCCTAATCTTGGGCGTTTTTCTGTGAGTAAAATGTATTATTAAACTAATACTTTTCTTTCTATCTTAAGTATAAGAATAACTTATATTATTTTTAAAATGTTTATAGGATCCACCTGATTGGTCTGAAATATTAAATCATTTTAGAGGATCAGAGTTACAAAATTATTTTACTAAAATTTTAGAAGATGATTTAAAAGCTATGATAAAACCACAGTATGTTGATCAAATTCCTAAAGCTGTTAAAGGTACTGTTCAACAGTTATTGGATAAGAAAAATGAAAGAAATAATATTGAAGAAATATGTGATTTCCTCGGTATGTTCACCTAATTTATTGAATATAATTCTTAATTAAGCTGTAGTGTCTTAGATAGTTGTTCAGTTTTTAGTTTACAAGTACTTTATTTAAAATTAAAATTATAGAGTTGGATAAAATTCGTGATAGATCTATTGAACAACTCTCAGGGGGAGAGTTACAGCGGTTTGCTTGTGCTATGGTTTGTATACAAAATGGAGATATATTTATGTTTGATGAACCATCCAGTTACCTTGATGTTAAACAACGTTTGAAGGCAGCTTTGACTATACGGTCCTTAATTGCTCCTGATAAGTAAGTTGTTTTTTTTTAAAAGGTTTAAAAAAAGTTATGTTTTTTATGATTATTATTTAGGTATATTATTGTAGTAGAGCATGATTTATCAGTTTTGGATTATTTGTCTGACTATATATGTGTTCTTTATGGAGTGCCTGGAGCCTATGGAGTTGTTACTATGCCTTTTTCAGTACGTGAAGGTAAAACATTTTTACATTTACATTAATTATAATAATATTTATTCTTATATTTACTTAACATATTTTTTTAGGAATAAATATATTTTTGGATGGATTTGTGCCAACTGAAAATCTGCGTTTTAGAGATGAAAGTCTCATATTCAAAGTTTCAGAAAGTGCCACTGAAGAAGAAGTAAAGCGTATGACCCATTATGAATATCCAGAAATGTCAAAAACTTTAGGCAACTTTTATTTGAAAGTTGAAACAGGACAATTTACAGATTCTGAAATTTTAGTTTTATTGGGTGAAAATGGAACTGGCAAAACAACATTCATTAAACTTTTAGCTGGAATAATGGCACCTGATGGTGGAAAAGGTTAATGATTTTTATTATACTATTAAATTAAAAATAGTGCAGTATAGTAAATTATTAAAAAAATTTTAGCTGATCTACCAAGATTGAATGTAAGCTACAAACCTCAAAAAATTAGTCCTAAGAGTCAATGTATGGTTCGTGTACTTTTACATGAAAAAATTCGAGATGCTTATGTTCATCCACAATTTGTAACAGAAGTGATGAAACCATTAAAAATTGATGACATCATGGATCAAGAAGTTCAAAACTTATCTGGAGGAGAATTACAACGAGTTGCTATAGCTCTATGCTTAGGAAAACCAGCAGATATATATTTAATTGATGAACCATCTGCATATCTAGATTCTGAACAACGTTTAGTAGCTGCTAAAGTTATTAAACGATTCATTTTACATGCTAAAAAAACGGGATTTGTTGTGGAACACGATTTTATTATGGCAACATATTTAGCAGATCGAGTTATTGTATTAGAAGGTCAACCTTCAGTAACATCTACAGCAAATACTCCTCAAGGATTATTAGCTGGAATGAATAGATTTTTAGAGCTCCTTGGAATTACATTCAGAAGAGATCCCAACAATTTTAGACCTAGGATTAATAAGACAAATTCTGTTAAGGTGAGTGATAAAAATGTATTATGTATACTTGTTGGACCCCATGTAAAATTATATGCTTATTTTTATCATAGATTATTATAAGCAAACATATTTCAAACAGTGGTTTAGCCAATATTTTTAAATGGAATGGGCTAAAAACTTTTTTGGGTTAGGTATGAGAGGATTTAAGAGTTCACTCTTTAGCCACTCTCCACCAAGCTTATGAATGTATTCCCAGCATTTTAAAATAGTGTTTATAATATTTTTAAAATAGATTTGATCTAAAATAATAATATAGTGATTATAAAATTATTCTGTTAAAAGAGTCGCCACAACGTTCATGATAACCACCAAAAATATAGTAGTAATCAGTGGCGTAATTATGGGAGGATAAGAGAGGAAAGTGCCCCCCTGATAATTTTGAGATGGCCAAAGATATTATTTTGTCTCCTCACAGATAATCCATTAATATAAATATTTGAATTATCATAAGTTAAAAAATAATGTAATATAATATATTTTTATAATTATTTCAGTAAAACACTAAAGCACACTATCGCAGCACAATGTAATCTTATAATATGTTAAATAATAATATTATTTATATAATATTTATTTTCTAAAGGTCTAAAAGATTATACTGTTCTATTATTCTTTACTTAATTATTCTTTTACTGTAATTTGTTAATAATTATTAATTACATCTTTAAAAAATGTCTAATAAATGTCAGTTGACATTGTTCAATTTCATGTTATCAAAATTTAAAAAAAACTGACGCCCAAAGCAGTGAGTATTCAATTTTTAATACATTTTTCAGATATTCTGTATAGTTTATAAAATACATACAATACAAATATATTTAAAACAGGGAGCTTAGGATTTTGATCACGGTTAATTAATTATTTTGCCTCCTAGATTTTTTCCCAGTTACGCTACTATTACTAATTATAGTAGAATTGATACGCTTTTCTTCCAAAGACTGATACCCGTTATTCGTCAACATTTACTTAGCACCAAGTTTTGAAATATTTAAATATTAAATTGTTATATCGTTGATTATAAATTATATAGATCGCTAACTGTAATAAAAAATAAAATATGCAGCGCGGAAATTATTTCCGATAGAGTGCGATAAGGTATTATTTTTGTCTACAATAAAATGAATATTTTATTTTTTAACCGACCGCCGCATTATCATTATCGCCGACCGCTATCACATTTCGTTGTCAACCTCTTGCGTGTCAACCCGTGACCCGCACGAACAATATTATTGGAAAATGATGAAAACTCAATTGTTTAAAGTATCCACTTTTTTTGCAATCATAATATTCACATTTTCCACTAGACGTTTTATTTTTTTAAAAGTATCACAAGAATAAAAATTATACAACATCGACATCACGACTGATCCCGAGAGACGCGTGATTCGTCTTTCGTGGGTTAGATATTGATGCATGACTCACTCTCGATGTAATTTGTTGTTCGGGATAGTCGATCTTAAAAATGGATATTTAATAATAAAAATAATACGAACTGTATAATTTGATAAAAACTATAATTTACGCCGAGTACGAATGTTGGCCCTATAAAATGTGTCGTCGATCTGTTTAGATAAAAATGGTTATCTTTTATCTATTATCTAGATACATATTTTTAGTGTTATCTATTTATTTCATCTAGATAATTTATTAGTTATTTTTGTACAACACTGAATATCAGCTTCCATTAATGGAAAAATAATATACACAACAATTAATAAATAAATAATAAATAGGGACCGGATTTATATGCACAAAAAATATGCTTCTAAAAATGCTGTAATATGCTATAAAATATGTATTTATTTTTAAATTTATACTTAAATATTCATTTAAAATGCTGTTTAAAATTATGTACAAATATTATAAATGTAAAAATAATCATTAATCAATACGGTATTAAAAAAAGGATAAAAAAAGCTTTTAAAATATTTTGTCGTCTTTATCGCCATTTAATATTCTTTATTTTCAATCTATAAAGTATAAATACCAACATTAATAAAAAATGAATTATTGCATTGGATGATATGAGTATGTAATCTTATCTTTGGAAATAAGAACCGGTCGCAATTTTATCGATATTATGTGGCTGTGATCGTGAAAATACGACAAAAACGAATATGTAATATGTGCTATTAATAATAATATGCACTATAAGGTCTATTTACACATAACCGTTCCGTGTCCGTGCCGTCCGTTCCGTGTCCGGCGTTTTAAATTTGTTTACTTGTTATGAAATGGGCATGTTTACACATGTCCGTTCAGTATCCGTTCCATGTCCGTACTATCCGTGTCCGTAATTTTAGATTTGTCGGAGACAATGTTTTTGGGGATTTCACTGATACGGATATGGAAAATACGGAACTATGTAAACATCCGTCAGTGACAACTGACAGCTTGATCGGTTTTCATACCTACTCGCGAGACGTATTTGTAAAATTTAAAAAAAAATTTTAAAGTTTAAAGTATTTAAAAAGTTGTTTTTTCAAAAACTTGAGTTTCTACATTTAAATCATGTATACCAATATCGACGAAAAAATTATAGAAATGGTTCGTTCTCATATAGAATTAGCAGCAAGGCAAGTACAGCTAGATCTTCTAGCGATTCTGCACTTCTAGTCATATTATAATTTTTTTCAAGCACCCAAAGCAACAATGAAACACGGTATGTAAAACGCACGTTAGGTCAAAAGATAGGTTCGAACAGCACTGAACGGGCACGGACAACGGATGCGGATCGGACACGGAACGGTATTGTGTAAATCCAAAGTACTGAAACTAAACGGACGGTACGGATACGGAACGGACACGGAACGGTTAGGTGTAAATATACCTTAAAACTACAAATATGCATTGAATATGCATTTAATAGGTAAAAGCGTTGAAATATGCAAAATAAAATTAGTGTTATTTTGATAAGAAAGATCTAAATCAGGGACAATGCTCATCAGATTTTAAAAAGCTTATTCCAATACATATATAAATTTGCATATAAATCCGGTTCCTTATAATTAATATTAATATATTGTTCATATTAACAAGATAGGTATTTGTGAAAAAGTCGGGCGATGCGTAATCACAATTGCCCATAAACATCGTGGCGTTTACAGTCTACACTTCGTACCCGATTTTACGTGACAAAAATTAACTTTGATGGGTGGGACTAATAAAACACACTAGCAATTCAAACGTAAAACGCCGGTACTCATTTCCGATACAGTGGCTTATAGTCATAGGCGGACATTTGGTTGAATTTTTGAAAGGGCTATAATAATTCAAAGTAAAATAACCCGCAGGGGCTTCGCCCCCACAACCCCTTCCCATGCACAAATAAGACTTATTGCCTTTAAAAATATAGATATGTTTAAATTGTATTAAAAAAACACTAAATAACGTATATTTAAAAATAATATTTTATTTTAATGGCAAATTTCTATTTGTATTAACAAAGATATTCAAAATATCATCGCTTTTTATATTATTCGAAATATCTCTTTAATAAATAGTATTGAAAGATCGTTGAACCTATCTTGAACCAACGATGTCCTTAGCCAAGTTTTTATTTTTTTCATTGCACTGAAACTTCTTTCACAAGTAGCCAAACTATGTAATTGGTATTGTTAATGCTATTGTAAATAGTTTTTTATTATTTCTTATTTTACGATTTTCAAAAAAATGAACAGAGAATTATAAAAACAAATAACATTTCTAACAAAGTTTTGATATTGGGGGGGGGGGGCTATTAAAATATTTGGAGGTCTATCCCCCCCTCCGAATGTCCGCCTATGCTTATAGTGGCTAACGCCACTGAACACGCAGGGAATTTCACTCGGCAGTGAGCGATCTATAGTATTTATAATTAATGGTAGTGTACTAGTATAGTACATATACATAAATACGACCCATAAGAAGGAACTATAGCCCCCTTAGTTCCCCTTTGGCTAACCATTGATTTCAAATATCTTTGATAGTAATTATTATTTTTTATCTTAGAGAAATTATTAACGTGTTAATTTATAATATTAGTATAAGAATATTTATTTAATAATTTATTTATAATTTTTTTAGGACGTAGAACAAAAGCGAGCAGGTCAATACTTCTTTTTAGAAGATTAAGATACTACAAATAGTTGTTTCATTAAGACTATCTCAAATATCTAATTGAATACAATTTAAATAATATATGAATTTAATCAATTTAATACATTTTTTTTTTGTAATTTGTAAAATAAATTGATTACTTTCTATTACGAACATGATTTTTAATAATGATTAAATGAATATACAGAAAATGACGTTCACCAAATAAAATATGTAATTAGTCAGAATTAATTTGAGTAATTTTGAATCAAGAGTAGTTCATTTTTGTTTAAAAAAGTTTTATTTTCCATACTCTTATATTAACATTCAATCATGCTTAAGGGGATGCTACACCAAAGTAAAATGTATGTTACCAGAAATGTTGACAATTTAGGAAATGACAACAATTCCTAATAGCGGAAGGAAATTATATCATTGCCTAGTTGTCATTATTTCCATAGTTAATTAGGCAATTTTATCATGCATCACTCTCTTACACGAAAGCATTGGTGATTATTAGGGCACGAATTGAAATGCTCTTAAAACTATACAATAAGCTCTAAATAATAGCCAAAATTTTCCTTAAATAATGTATTTTAGCACAAAAATGACATACATTTTTTTATTTTGGCCATTATTTAAGACTCTACTTAATACATTAAAATCGCTAACTACGAGCAACGTCTACGATGTACACGAACCGACTGATTATTTGTTATTTGACCGAATACAAGTGACGTTCCACATTCAATAATAAATTAAGATAAAAACTGAATCGAACAATAAAGATTGACCATGTATATGGAAAAATCCGATAAACCTATTAAAATATTAAGAAAATAATTTATCTTTTGATTTTATTTTTCATAGGCTAAATTTGTTTAGTATATTGAACGTGAAAAACCAACAAAGTTTTAATACAAAAATATTTTTAATGCATTTACCAATTTTGTAAATAAAATCTAATATAAAATGACAAGGCCATCTGGAAATTTTCCAATTCCAGACCGGCCACTCCGCCCCTGGTGACGTTCCATAGTCAATAATAAATTAAGACAAGATAAAAACTGAATTGAAAAATAAAGATTGACAATGTGTATAAAAAAAAACCCGATAAACCTACTTAAATATCAAAAAAATAATTTGTCTTTTGATTTTATTATGAATAGTCTGAATTTGTTTAGTATATCGAACAAATATGCATTAAAAACCAACAAAATGACCCAATAATACTAAAAATGCTCTTAAAATGGAAAAACGTCGAAATATGCAAAATAAAATTTGTAGCTTTGAAACCCTTGTTACATGAACAGGGCCTAGGAGCAAAAGGAGCATTTGCTCATTATTTTATTTTATTTTTTGACTATTTTTACTTTATTAAGGTTATTATATAGTTAAATCACGCCACCTTATAATACATTACGTCATATCGCGCTATAATTTCATTAAATTAATAAATCATTAAAATAATGATATTAATATATATATATTATGTACTGAGAATTCAATGATAAATGTGTACATATAAAATAAGGTATGAGATTTTAATTTGTATATAGTTAAATTCATTTTTAATCTATTCGACAGAATTGATAACATTTAATTGCCATAGTGTATTTCTGTACTAGAAATACATATTTTTACAAGCATTGGCTTATTGTGAAGATTATATCATGAGTTAGTAATTGCTAATCTAAGTTTTATTACTTTATTTATTTATTATTTCAGATATTTATGCATAATGTAAATATAATTCTATATTCTTTTTTATTGATCCAATTTAGTACGGATCAGTTTTACAAAATTAAATAATACAATTTTTATTTTATATATATTATGGCTTCATATTTTAAATGCATATTTTTGGGATTTTAATAATATAAATGTATTTTTCAGTACTTTTTCAAACAATAGTAGGATGTAAATGTATGTTCTAAGCATTATCCCCCTTTAAAACACCTTCCAGGCAACCTGCGAACATAAAACCTATTGAAAACCCACGATTTGCCCCTTAAAATGCAACATGACGAATCAAACCATAACTTTACTCCACACGTTTCATTCAAACACGAGCAGGTCTCGAGTGACACGTTATTATAATAATAGAAACAAATCGTGAATTTTGTAAATTAAACATAACCTTTGTGGATTGTTTAATAAATTCAATCACCATCTGCATGTGTTCGCGCTGTATGTATTGTTTTTTTGTATTTCGCGCCAAAATTATCTGTTGTCAAATTTGTTCATGTCATCATTTACGTGCGATGTATAGCGGTGAGTTG